>NW_008615879.1:0-27114 GCF_000691845.1 Merops nubicus | reverse complement strand
CCCCCCCCCCCGGGGCGCCCCCCCCCCCCCCCTGCCACTCGCTCTTGCCAGCAGCCTTACACAAGCTCTGGCCAACGCCGCCCCATTAGCTCACTCCAAAGAAGGCTTAATAGAAAAGTCTGCTCAATTATTTAGCAGACAAACGGGGCGATGATACTGATTGAAGGCAGCCAGGGTCCAATGACTGGCGTGGACCCAAGGCTTCAGCCCAGCTCCTGTCTCAGCCTGCCAGATCCTGCCTTCCCTCCCCTCCCCGCAAAGCCAAGGCTCAGTCCTTGGGGCTGCAGAGAGCACTGCACGGCCATCCCTGCCGAGATGCCTCGCAACGAAGGTGCTGCCCAACTGCTGTCAGACCCAAGGGATGGGAATGGGGAGCATGGCAGGAGTCCCGGGCAGTCCTACAGCAATGTGGCACAGGCCAAAAAAGCTTTAAAGCAAGCAGCCTGTTGGTGAGACAACCCAGCCCTCAGCAACAGACTGCCCTGGCACTGCTGGCACAAGAGGTTCAGCTCCCTCCCAGCAAACCCTCGAGGGACAGGCAGCTGTGAAACACAAGGCAATGGCCACACTCCTGTCTGGGAACCAGAAGACCCTCTGCCGAGGGACCCCCTGAAGTAGCGGCTCTCCATCTCTATCCTGCACTATTTCTCCTCTGCCTCATGTTTGCAAATCTCACTACATCCAGCGAGGGAGTCGAGCCGTGAGATCCCCAGACTCTGCCATAAAGACCAGTAAGCCTGGAGGAGGTGGGTGCTGAAGCTTTGGTTCACCAGGAGCAGCACCAGCCGTCCTGCTGGACCCAATGAGGAAATGCATTTCTTCTCTCCCCAAAGCACAGCCCACTCCACCCAGAGACTAAGGTGTATGATGTATCAACTGTCTCATCACATCTCAGCCTGGGCAATGTTCCTTTCTCTTGTGCTTAACGGCTGTTAGATGCCAGGAGTCCTTAGCAAGAGGACTTGAAGCCTGGCTGAGTGTCCTGTGCTGGACAAGGAGCATCTGAGGCATCCAACTGCATCCTGATAATGTGGCTGGATGAACTGGCAGTGCCCTGGCTCTCCTTACTCCCACCCTTCCCCACTAGAATGTTTTGGCCCCATAAATGGGACCTCACTCCTCCTCTCCTGGATGAACCCATCCTCTCTGTCCCAGGGCAACAGTTGCAGGACTTTCCAGCCAAGTGCCTGGCACAGTATTGGCTTGCTGGTTAACCAAAAAACCACAGCCAAGCCAAGGAAGTCACCCAAGATCCTGTCCCCTGTCCTCATTCACTAGGGCAGAGCCTCCTCGCAGGGAACCACTCAGGGGAACACTAGTGTCCTACGTAATTCCCACAGAGAAATTCCCACCTGCAAATGTGGGTTGGATAAATTCTCTCTGCTAACAATTTCTGGCCATTTAGGAGTTACCAAATTGTACCAGGAAGAGCTTTCAACCTGCTTCCAGCACTGCCAGGGCAGAGTGCTTCTGAAGAAGGAAAAAAGCCTGTCCTGTTATCCTGCTCACTGCACTGACAAGGCGGCAAAAGGAAAAAAGGAAAAGAAGGAAAAAGGGAAAAGGAAAGATATGTCCTCTTGTGTTCACTTAAAGGAAGCTGCTCTGGAGAGCCTGGTTACACATGAGATCCTTTCAATCCCTTCCGTTATTACTGCCTGGATAGCAGCAGAGGGTCTCCAGGCCAACAGCCTCAGTTCTCTCTTGATTGACCTCCATGGCTCCCCTGCAACATTTGCTTGCTGTTTCATAGACCAGAGACTTATAAGACTTATCAAACCTGCAGATTTAGTGCAGAGCTTTACAAAAATCAGATAGAACCATGTGTTTTACTGACATTTTTTCCTGGGCTTCTTCCTGTTCCACCTTGGGCTTCTCCTGCCCATCTAGGTCCACTAGGACACAATGCTTTTCTCACATCATTCTGCTGTTCTGTGTTTATTTCTGCTTTCCAGTGCCTGAGGAGGTGACCACAAAGTCCCTGAGGATCAGTCAGAGACTTGCTGCTTCCCAACGGCACGCCACAGGATGCAGCACCTCTGGTCTCTGACCACGCAGCCCACTGCTGCCCGAGGTGTGTGGAGGGTTCTCCTGGCAGACAGGGACAGTGCCACCTGGCAAGGTACAGCCCCTGTGGCACTGGCTGCCTGGGTTTCACTAACCCACAGCACAACTGGCTATGCAAGTAAAGGAGACACAGTCTGGAAGCTTTTTGTCTCCCCAGGACTCCCTGTGGGCAAGGAAGGATGTAACTGTCATCATGCTACCACCCTCCCAGCACTCTTTAGAGTTCGCTACACTGAGGACCAGAGGAAGAGCTTTAGACCTTCTCCTCTTTGATTCTGCAAGTGACGTGGCTTGGGATAGATATTCAAGGGACAGGGAGCCAGGGAAGGACTTCTCATCCTGCCTGGCATGCAGGGAACTGCTTTATCACCTCCCCCCTTCCCTCCAGGAAGAAGTCTAGTTGTGGCATCTAATTCATGATGTTTGCCCTTTCCACAGAGCAGGACTCTGGGGGTGAGCAAAATCGACCCCCCTTCACAGTCCAGAAAGGCCACTGAACAATGACCTTGTGCTAATCTCTTGGCACTGTCACACTTGGGGCTGTGGAGTGGTGCAGCAGCCACAGGAGGCAGGATATAATTAGATGTATTTGTGTACATCTTTTGAGTCCTTGAGAGAAGAAGCTGAAAGACTGGCTGCGGGGCTAAGCTGTTCGGCCAGATGCGGCTCTTCTCTCTCCAAAGCCAGAGACTATCATGTTCTCTAGACATGAAACCAAGCCGGATGTGCAGTGCAGACAGAAGATGCCCATCTCCCACAGCAACCTACAGGGCACGGTGCTCAGGCAAGACACCTAGGAATGGCACCGGGAGAGAGCAAACGTTGGGCTGCAGAGAGTGTCAGAATAAGCCTGTCTGCAGGACAAGCACAGACACACATAAACCACCAGCTCAGCTGTGGCTTTGTCCAGCCCCATCATTCCCCCAGGTGCTGTCTCTCTGAATAGCTGGTTACCATAAAGACAAGAAGATTTGCTTTATCCAAAAATCAGCATCACCTAAGTGCCTGGACAGGGTTTGTCTCACCCTCACACCACAGCAGTGAGAGCTCAGCCAGAGAGCTCTGCATATGCATTGGTGTTTCCAGAGATGTGCCCAGCACACAGGAGCTTTGATGAACTCCCCTGGACCCAGTGCTGCGCGTGACAGCGCTTTGCCCTCGTCACCATGTGGGCACATCTCTTCAACGTGCTGTGCTCACCACCCCCAACAGCAGCTGTCCTGTCAGAGCGCCAGACCTCACCCTGAGGAGGAAGCTGCACACATGCTGTCAGTACAGCGCCTCATAGCTACCTCCCCCGAGGGCTTTCCTGCACCACAGGAAGGAATCCTGCACCCAGCAGTAGTTCTGGGATGCAGGTCTCGGGGGAACATGTGTATGGAGCCGGCAGGAGCTGAGGAGCCACATCTGCCTCACTTCGGTCCCCACACGCCCCGTGGCTCCTGTGACCCGCCGCAGCGCCTGATTGCCACGCGACCTGCACGGCTGCAGAAGGCAAAAGCCACTCACCCCTGAATGTCAGTGTCCACAAGCAGCCGGACCAGTATCCCTGTCACAGCCACAAGGATTGGGTAATGGTCTACGCTCTCCAGCCCTGCGGAAGCAGAAGAGCAAGATGGAGCTGCTGGCATGGCAGGGCAGGTGAAGCAGGGCTGCACCACTGCCCCCAGACGTGGGGGCAGAGCGGTCCTGGAGGTAGGGACCGTAACTTGGGCTCTCCGGTGGGGCCACAGGCTGCGTTGAGAGCAGAAGAGTCTTCCCCACTAATGCAAACCCCAGACTCAAGCACTGCCCCCACAATGGAGCACCCCAGCCTCTTCCGAGCCTCAAGAGGAGAAGGTGGCCTGACCCCTCTGAAGGAGGACAAGAGGAAATGGCCTCAAGTTGTGCCCTCAGGGGAGGTTTAGATTGGACATTAGGAAAAATTTCTTCTCCCAAAGGGTCCCAAAGGCCTGAAAGAGGCTGCCCAGAGCAGTAGCAGATTCCCCATCTCTGGAGGGGTTTAAAAGCTGTGCAGACGTGGTGCTGAGGGACATGGTTTAGTGGTGACCTGGCAGCACTGGGTTACCAGTTGGACTTGATGATCTTAAAGGTCTCTTCCAACCAAAATGATTCTATGATTCTAAGCAGGCAGAAAAATCCAGCTGCTGTACAGGAAATGCAAGATGTCCATAATAACAGCTCCTGGAGCCAGTCTCTGCTAACAGGCCTAGCTCAGCTCTGTGGTGGAAGAGGACAGATGTTGCTGAGAATGGCTTCCTCTGGCAACTCAGGGCACCTTTACTTGATTCAGAGCATTGTAACCAAGCCTGCTACCTCATTCGCTTTGAGCCCTTCAAACAGCTCCCACCTGACTGGTGTCAGATCAGTGCCCAGCAAGACACCTCCTTGCCCAAGAACAGCTTGGCTGCCACTTAGCTGCCTAGGAAGAGCACCAACGTACACATTCATCTGGAGGGTTTACATGTCTTCTGAAGACAGCACTTTTGTGGCAGCCTACAGGACCAGACTGGCTTCCCAACCAGGGATGTAGGTGCCCTGAGGTCACATCCCATGCACCTCTACACCGACCTTCAGTAGAAACCACCCCTTGCTTCCCAAGGGCAGACCTCCAGCATATTTTCAACGGAGGGAGTTATGTGTGGACTCACCTGGCAGACGGAGGTTGACCACTCTGTCAAACAAGTTCCTTTTTTCAGCACCTGGTTCAAGAGCTGCGTAGGAAAAATTGGAGAGGGTTTCTATTTTCTGGATGGATCTTCCTGTGAGCAGCATCCAAAAAGCGTGGTTTTGGGGCAGCGTGTCCTTATAGCTCAGGCTCGGTGCCTGGGAGCTGGTGGATGCACAGAGAGGCTCACAGCACAGACCTAGCTTGGCTTTGTCACAGAAGGAGGTGGCACCACACCACAGTGGTTGTACCAGACCCAAACCTCCCAGGAAAGACTCAGTCTGAGGTCAGGACACCTGAAACTCAGCATCTTCCACCTAAATCTGAATCCCTACGGAAACCAAGCTACTTCTGCAGAGAGATAAAAGCTCTTGGCAAGCAGATGCTCCAGTCCCTAGGACAGCCACAGCCTGTGTCAGTGGGGTGAAGCACCAGGATGCGAGTGGGATGCTGCAGCAACCTGCTCTCTGCTGCCTGCTCCCCAGCTTGCCTGAACCACCTGCTAAGGGCCCCTCACTTTCTTCCTCACACGGTGATCCCTACAGAAATTCCAGGATCCCAGGCTCACTGTCCTCACAATTGATGTACTACACCCCATGATGTCTTGCTTTGACTCTTCTGCTCAGAGCCCAGACCCTCAGCCCTTGGATGAACCCAGCCCTTGTCACATAGGTAAGGTGTATATGACTGCTCCTCACCAAACTGGCTTGTACAAGAGCAGCCTGTCCTCAGGGCTTTCCAGGGTTGTTCAGGCTTTACAATAAAGACTAATTTACTGGAGCCTAAGGGGATTTTGTGTGTTGGAACTGGGTTGTCCTAGTTGCCTCAGCAGGGAAGCGGAGATATCTGATATTGCTCTCTAGAACTGAGATTAAGAAGGACCAACATGCCTGCCCAAAAACAGGGACATGTTCCCTGTGAAGCCAGTTATATTTTCCACAGCTCTTTGCTCAGATATATCACCTCTCCCCTCCAGATTTCACAGCACTGCTTGTCACAGATTTCAGCATTCACTGGGTGGAAGAAACTGGCCATAGCCTCTCTGAAGGAAGATTTAAGTAGCCATCATCCTCCCTCCCAAGCAGAGGTGAAAATCAGCTGTGGACAGACTAGTTGCAAAGGAGGTTGAGCAGTTAACATGCAGAGATTTAGGGAGCACCACTCATTCTGCAGCAGCTGGATTTGCTACAGCAGCTTTAAATACTGCAGCCTTTGCAGCAGGAGCCCCCATTCCACACACATCTGGGGAGAGGCCAGAAGGGTCCTCATGCCACTTGGACACACTCTTCTTGCCACCCTGCTAAAGGCCAATACCTGGGCAAGCCTCCGAAGGAGCAGCTCCGATGATGGGCGATTCCAGTCGAGAAAGATCTCCGGAGCCAGTGTGACGGTCATTTCCAGCACCCTGAGCAAGCTCACCGACAGGTCGAAGCAAGTGGCGCACACTTTCAGCTGGCGGCTGTCCACAAAGTTCCTCTCCAAGCGCTCTGCTGCCTGCTGGATCTGCCAAGCAACAGAAACAGCTCAGCAAGCTGTCCCTGCCCAAAAGGAGAGCCGCCACCCTCAGCACCACTCAGCTCCCACGCGTGCCACGGAGCTACTGCCCGCCCAAACCCAGGCTCCCAGCCAGCGCCGGCACCCGCGGCACGCTCACCTCCTGAATCATGCCGATGAACTCGGAGAAAGCCCAGTTCAGCTGGTTAAGGACGCTGTTGAGGAAGCTGGGGGCCAGGTCACGGTCGCCGCGGAGCAGGTCTGCCATGTGCTGCTGCAGCAGGGTGGAGGGACACGGCTCTGGAACCAGACAGTGACAGCTTCAGCTTCAGCTCGTTCCCTGGGGCAAGGGCAGGTGGGAAGCCCAGTTCTGGGCTTGGGTCCTGCGGCAAGCAGGGTTGGCAGGGCACCGGAGCTGGGGTGCAGGGACTGCTCTGAGCGCCGACCTCGCCTCCCTGGCCTCCCAGCACTTCTTTTGTAACACCAGCCTGAATGAGTGAGGGAAGAGCCCTGCACGCTCGCTGCTGTCCGTGTCCACAGGAGCGCTGCCGGGCAGCTCAGCAGCCCTGCAGCTCAGCTCAGTGTCACTCTGGCTCAGCCCTGTGGAGGCCCACGGTCAGCCCAGCAGTGATTGCTCCCAATACCAGAGTGGCAGCAGCAGCCCAGAGCCAGTGCAGCCACCCCTGGCCTCACGTGGCTGTGCCTGTTGGCTTGCATCTGAGGAGGAAGGCACCTAGTAAATCCCACTCCTGAGAGGCTTCTGCACAGAGCCAGGGCTGGCCCTGACCTCGGCAGGCTCAGGCAGAGCTACCCATGCTCCCCAGCCAGGTTCAGGCCCAGCACACATCCCTGTGGTAGGGGGCATCTCAGCTCTGGGCCTCTTCACTATCAAGAGCACAGATGGGGGCAGACCCAGCAGCTGGCAAGCACAGTCAGGGCTGCGTGGGGCACTGGCCCCCATGGGTGGGCAGGGAAAGGAAAGAGGCACAAATGGGATAGATGCTTCTCACCAGCAGAAGGACCCACTGTCAGTGAGAGGCTCACAAAGTCATTCAAGACTACGAGGGAAGGGTACCAGAGCTCAAGCAGAGGCTAAAATTCAGGGCTTGGGGAAAGAAATTTGAGCAGATTTACCCAATATAAGGAAAAAAAAAAACCAACCTAACTATTTCTCCCTCTACTAGAAGCTACCAATAAGTAAGAGCAGGTGGAAACTCTGGCAGCGCCAGCATTGCGGTGCCCAGAGGAACAAGCTGTGCTGTGACTGCAGAAGGTCTTTGGGGTGGCAGCCTGCTTGAAAGGCCAGCACCAGCACGGGCAAAGGAAACACTGGGTGACCTCCATCACGTCCCCAGGGATCCAGAAGCTAGACATAACTACAGGCATTTTGCTAGTTGTGATTAGCAAAGCCAGACAAATGTGGCAGAAGACTGTCAGCTCCAATGGGAACAGGATAAATTATTCTGCAAATACCCAGTAGCAAGTACAATGAGCTTCTGTTGTTATGGAGGACATGCACTGATGTCTCACAGTGCATAATCACTCCAGGCAGGTCAGCACCCTGGCTCTGATCCTGCCTAAAAACATGTCTTTTGGGAGGGATTTCATCACAACAAATGTCTTTGATGTCCCACTCCCATCCACAAGTACTCTTCCAGCCCTTGGGTACACATGGCTCAGGGACTGCCCAAACCAGACATCTTTTTGAGTGGATTTAGTGGTCCTCAGTGGATTTCTTGCCCAGTTTTGTTTTTGTTTGGTTTTTTTTGTTTGTTTGTTTGTTTGTTTTTATTATTTTTAAGTGTCCCCTGAAACTCTGTAAGCCTTTGGCATTGAATGTGTCCTGGAGCAGCATTTCACAGCTCAGTTTTGTGTGGTGGGAGGACTGCAGGTCTGAGCTTGGCTCCTTCTCACTTTACTTGATAATATTTGTTCTCTGCAACCCCCTCCTTCTGTTGGGAGAGACAGCCAGATGCTGCTCTCCAGTAAGCCATGATTTCAGACCTTTATGATAGTCTTTTGACAGGAAACTGTCACATCTTTGTCCCTGTCGCCGTTCCTCCCTGAGCCCTGACAGTTCTCCCAGATTTTCTTTGGAGAGGTGGAATCAGAAGCACACGCAGCATCCAAACCTCAAGTGCATGGCAGATTTGCACAAAGGCATAATGTGGTTTTGTTTCATTCCATTTTCCTTCCCTCATAACTGCTGCTGTGTAATTTGTTCCTTTGACTGGGCATCAAGCCAATATTTTCCAAAAGACTACAATAAGATGGCTGTTCAAGGATAACCCCTTCAAAAGAATTCTAGTTCAAGATCCTCAGGAACTTGCTGGTTGCAAGGTCCAAGTGGAGAAGCCCAGAAGTCAACACTGGAGCTCATCTCATTGTATTCTCTGTCACTGATGGAAACGGGGCACAGCACACCCTCACCCTTACCAAATTTGCAGATGACACTGAACAAAGGGCTTTCTCTCATGTGCTAAAGGCACCCTGAGAAACTTGACAATTGGCAAAAAAAAAAAATATCATATTCAACAAGACAGATGAAATTTTGCACCTGGAGAAGAACGACTCCAAATATCAGTCCTGGCTGGGAAACAATGGTCTGGGCACCATCTCATAAAGGGGTTTTGTGGGATACCAGCTTGAACAGAGGACAAGTGAGGGTTCTTGCTAGAGGAGGTAGGTGATGGCAGGAGGATGAGCCACCCCTTTACCTGGTCCTGGGGAGGTCACACCTGAAAAACTGTGACTCTTTTCTCAGGAAGGTGCGTAGACAGGTCCCAGGGAGCCCACTCTGCAATCTTGTCTAAGGGTTATGCTCATCTTACAGCCCATTGATTTTTAATCTCACTTTCCCTTTGCGTTCACCACTCCACATCTGGCAATGCCAAATTCCATCTACATTTTATCTTCCCAGTCACTCAGAGTTTGAAGATCCTTTTGCAGCATTGAGCTTTTGTGTTATTTTTCTCCCCAATCTCCCCTCAAGGTGTAAAAAGTGCTTTGTATCAAAACTGCTGACATATTAGCTCCCTCCCAGCCTTCGAGTACCAAAGCAGTTCTCGGCAAGGATCACCACTCCTCGTGCATGAGCTCTGTGGGCACTCTGTGGGCTGTCCTGCTGGTCTGATGCCAAAGCCTATTATACCAACGTTTCAAGTCAACATGAATCGCCCAGCCAAAGTTTACCTCATTTGAAGACAGATTTGGCTTTTTGAAGGATGCTCTTATTCTTGTAATAACTTGTTTTATCCTGATTTTTAGCCAATTACTATTTCCTCATGGTCTTTTTCCAATAGAGTGGTGTGAACTTGCTCCAAACCTCCAATTCTAGGTTCTTAAATGCTTTCCTTGCTGCTGGCAAAGACTGTGCCAGTCTATAAAGGCATTAAAAAGTGGTGCCTCTGGTCAAACTTCTCCACAATCATGTAGGGGTTTTTTAAGGTTTCACGCTAACACCATGAAAAAGTGGACTTCCTTGGCTTTTGTTGCTCCCAAGAGGATTCTGAATCTGAAGACACAATCCTCACTGCTACTCTTTGAAAGCAACATAATGAACCAGACCTGGAATACCGTAAGAGTAGCTTAATCCCCTTGCATGAGTTCCGAGATGAAGTTCTCCACTAGTGTGCAACCACTAGTGGTATCCAGAAACCTAGCCCTGGTGCTGTCTTCTTCTTCATTTGCAAGGTGTTCACCATTGCTGAGGCATTTCCACCCACCTCCTTCATGTCCTAGTTACCACTGCCCTCCTGGTTTGTAAAGACACAGCCTGGCATGTGCCATTTCAGACAGGGGTGTCACTTCACAGGGAGTCTGTGGATAGTCGCTAATGTGTCTACTTTCTTGATCCTGGCAATACTATATCACTAGTGTTTCTAAAACTTGTAACTCCCTAATACAAAAGCCACTCAATCTTGTCTTAGCCTTCATTATGATAGATAAAGAGCAGTCATTGGAACAGAAATTGGTGGTTTTCTAAGGCCAGAAATTATGACCTCAATACATTTAATGTGGGCACCAGAGTGTGGCCCCAAGCAGTTATAGATATACCTTGATGCTTCCAGAACAGAAACTTCCCCACAAAAATATAAGCAAAACAGTCAGAGGGGAAAAAAAACAACCATCTAGGTGTGTGGGAAAAAGTGAATAAACACACCAAGTTCTTTAAGATTATTTGGCAGCCAGAAAGGCCCAATGCTGCAGCAAGCACCTGGGTTAAAAGGCTCACTGAGCTCAGGGTGAAGCAAAGATGCAAGTTAAAATGTAACAGGTAAAGTGAACATGATCAAACATAGCCAGTGGCTGATGAAAACAAGCAGAAATAAGCAGGGTAATAGAAGGAGAAGACTCAAAAGAAGCATCCACAACTAACCACACTACACACGAAGTTTCTTGAACTATAGGAAAAAATTCTAGCACAATTATTAGAAAAAGTGTTAATGGGAGAAAGTCTACCAGTAGCAGAGGCCCATTAATAGAGTTAAAAATTAATAAAGCAGACAAAGTGGAACCCTTCAATTACTGCTCCTAGTAGCTAATTGTAAAGAAGCAGGGTCATGTACTTTCATCACAGGAAGATAATTATGTACTTTATACTTTGCTAATGACCAAGGAAGATTTATAAAAGGGCTGTTTGTGAGATTTCTTGGTGAGCAGCCCAAGAGGGGCTCTGGATGCTGCACCATTTACAGCAGAGCTGGGAGCATAAAGGAGGAAAGCCCCAAACAGACCAGATTCAGAAGCAAAGCAGTCCCACCCAACACTTATCTCAGTTTTTGAAAGGATCCAGACGTAGATCTCTAACAGCTGTGGCTGTTGCACTGATGAACCAGCAGTGAAAGAGGTGAGCTGGGGGTGCAGCACTCACATCACCAGAAAACTGTGCCACAAACACTCGAAGATGTATTTAGAGAGGACCAAAGGGAATGTTGTGGGGTGAGCCAGAAGGAAAGCAAGCAGCATTTGGGGGATGAGATATTGATATGGTTGAGCGCAAGGCACCAGGCTGCCCCAGCCTGCCCCTGGGACTTGTGTGTGCCTCCAAAGCAAGGTGCTGGCAAACAGGCTAATGCAAGTTCTGGCTCTGTGACCTGAAGATCAGGAGGTGTTCCAGCCAGCATGACACTGGCACCTTTGGGGCTCTTAAAAACATGGGAAGGGTGAAGACAGAGGCTTACGAAAAATCAAAACCTGTTCCTGAATAAGATATGCTTTCTTTTCACCATTAAAAATCTCCAAGAAGAGAGTTCACCCTAGTACAGAAGGATTTTTGAAGAATAAAATGTTGTAATGCACAGAGTTTAGCCCAACAGAGAAAAGATGTGAGAACACACAAGATGAGGTTAGGTACATCCCCATCGGGAAGAAGTGACGCATTTATTTCTGAGGGTGAGGAACCACCATCAGAAGGGCTTGGACAGTTAGCTGCCACCAGCTGATGCTTTTGGGGTTGTCAGATTGAGACAGGATGCCTTCCTGAAAGACCTATTTAGCTTAGGCAATTTGCTGGATTTGGGAAGGGGATGCAGGTGAATTCTCCGGCCAACACTGCAAAACAGCCCAGCTAGATGATCTCACGGTCCCAGCCTCCTCCCCTCCACCACTTGATGGATGGGTGGGCAGAAGGCCTGGAGCAGAGGAGCCCTGTGCTGCAACCTGAAGCCACCCTGCAGCTCGATAAAAGCCAGGCAGGACCTGGCACAGGGCCACCGCTGCTGCTCACCGTGGCGTGCCCCAACAGCACCCCCCCTTGCCTGCGAGCCACCGGGCCGGTGAAACCAGCCGCCAAGCAGAACCACCCCGGCCGCGGAGCGGAGCCCGTCGGCTCTCAGGAGCCAGACTGGAGGCACTGCCCTGCCATGGGAGCCATCTGGCCAGCGGGGCTAAGGAGCAACTCAGGGAGCAGGCAGGAACACACGTGGCCTTTCTGAGCCTCCCCCCGTCCCTGGGCTAACCCAGGCAGGCATCAGAACACAGCCCTCCAGGGAAGCATTCCCAAAGCAGGCCAAGGCTGGAGCACCAAAGAGGCATTTGCCCAGGCTCCCGTTGGAACGGCCTGCAGGAGCAGACCCAGACAAGAGGGATTTCAGCTTCAGCTCAGCAGTTTGCCCTGCTGTCCCTGCCAATGCTCAACTCACAACAAGGTGAAAATGGATGGGTAGGAAGGTGGGGGGGGTCATCTCCTTCTCCTTCCCTGGGCAGCATCTCAAGGACACCTCTGAGTCCCTTGACCTTGTTCAATTAAATCAGCATTCATTATTGATTTGGCTGTGCCTTAAAATAGCTATCCCAGGAGCAAGTCCCCAGCAGCAAGCCCAGCCTGCTCCAGGCTCAGACTCTGCGGAGCCACCCTGAGATGGATGGAGGGAGGCCTTGAAAGCTGAGGAGCTCTGCTTCTGCCCCATAGCTTCCCAGGATGTGGGGAGCTTGGTCACTGCCCCACAGGACTGGTTGTAGCCATCTGGGGGCTTGCTTGTGCAGCAGGAGGGCGAGGGGACAGTCATGAGGTCCCTCCTGCATACGTACCAGGGCTTCCTCATCATTCTCCAAGGATGAGAGGAACCCAAGGCTGGCACAGCTCTGACCCCAGCGGTAACCTGACAAAACAGGTGCAAGAGCAGGTCCAGGATGCAGCCTCAGTGACTGCCATGTGGCACCAGCCTGCCTGGTATCACCCAGGGACGTGACTGAGCACAGCACCCACCGCGTGAAGCCCCCTGTCTCCCAGAGAAAGCTGTCGTCTATAAACAGAAGGAGGGAAGGAGGGAGCTCTCTAAAGCTACTTCACCAGACAAGGGAGGTTTACACAACAAACTTACTCTGGAAACTAGCAACAGAGAGATCTCCTGGGCACCCACAGGCAGGAGAGAGAAAGAGAACAAGAGTGCCATTAGCACAGAGACAGGCAGCTCTCCCCAGCAGACAGGGCTTAGTGTGCACCTCCACAGGCTGCCTGCAGCATCCTCTGTCCCCGACCCCTGTGCAGCTCTCCAGGAGCAAGGCTGGCACAAAGCCTTTTCCACAGCAGAAGAGGGGTCAGGAATGCATCTGGACAGGCTCAGACCCTACCAGGGTGAAGCCAGGGATGTGTTCTTCAGCTCAGGAAAGGTACCTTCTCCTCCCCACATCTTCCTCACCCACAACAGAGTCGAGGAACTCTTCAGTTCTGTGCCAGTGCTGAGAACCAAACTGCAGTGCCAAGGGCAGGACAGGCTCTGCCACGCTCCAAGAGAGATGCCTGGTTAGAACACTCTGGGCTTGCAAACTTTTCCAGTCCCCTGCTGCCTTGGGCACCACTCTGTCTCACAGGGTACCCTCTACTGCTCGGCACACTCACCAACTCTTCCCTTCCCCCAGCAACTGCTCGCTGTGGACATCAAAGAGCCTTCTTTTGCTTACATTTTGGGGTACAGCTCTGATAAGGATGCAGCCCTGGGCCTCTCTCTTCTCCCTTGAAGGGCAGAACCTCTCTTTGTCATGAATCTAATCCACCACCCAGCACGCCAGAGAGTCACCAGCCAGTGCAGAGAGGATGATGATGTCCAGGAAAGGAAATGTTGTCTGCAAAGATCAGGCCTGGCTATTTGGCAAGGAGGCCCCTACTTCAGCAGCCATCTCACCAGCTGGCGCAGCCCATAGCAGGGGCAGCTGCTGAGGGAAAGGTCGGTCCTCCCAAACCAGGTATCATAATCCCCAGTGGGCCCATCCCCGGCCCCACTCACTCTGCAGGCTCGGAAGGCTGGCATCCTCAGGCTTGGTTTTCAGCAGGTGTGGGAGCCGTGTGTATCTGTACCCAAAGCCACAGCCCTGATAAAACAGACAAGGAAAGATCTCAGAGGCTGGAAAACAGTTTGGGTTTGTTGCTATTGGAAGGCAAAACGCTCAGTGACCAGCCAGCCCCAAATGCTGACAGGGGCAGGGATGCAGGATGCTCACCCGCCACAGCCTGACGAGGATCCAGTTGGTCTGTGCCCAGGGCCGCTGCTCATAGGGAGCCAGGAGGTTCTTCATCATGGAGATCCGCCTGCCAGACAAGGACATAGGTCATCCCAAAGGGTCTGGGGACAGGGGATTAATCAGGACACACAGTAGTACCCATGGAGCTGGGGCAGAGCAAAGCCACTGGTATAAGGGTGATTGAAGGCTCCCAAATCAACTCCAGCACCCTGCTGCAGCTCGTGGACCCTCAGCAGTGCGTGGCAGCCCACTTGCTCCCCCACCCAGCCTTGCCACCACCCCAGCCCTGCCCCAGCTCCCCAGGAACAGGCAGGGCAGCACTCACTGCTCTTCTGGGATCCTCTCGACAGCACGCAGCGAGTGGGGGTAGCAGACGTAGCTGGCCAGCGCCTGCATCAGGGAGTCCCGGATGTCTGAGGGGGAACAAGAAGGGACTAGGCCAGGCACCCAAGGACACACAGCGCAGCAGGGAGCACCCGAGCACCAGAGGCTGGAAGGGCCTGGCCCTCATTTAGAAGCACCCTGTCCCAGCTGATGTGGAGAGCATGCTTGTGCTCAGGTAGCTAAGGAATAACTCCAGACTGGCGACACAAGTAGCTGCAACATGAATCCTGCTCTCAAAAGGGTATCCAAGGCCCTATATCTAACCATAGAATATGCAGGACACACCAGACAAAGGCAGTGCCCAGCCTCTTTGTACATTGAGGCATAAAGCAACAAATTCAGCAGATAGGTCCCAAGAGAAGTCTCGTGAGCCACTGGCATTGGGACGAGCCAGACCTGCACCACTATCCCCCCAAGCAGAGAAGTCCAGCTTTACCTGTGCCCACAATCCTTGAGTCAGCAAAATGCTTGGCCAGGATGGCAGCAAGGCGCATCAAGGTCTCTTCATAGCCTGCAAAGAAGGGGAGGGAACAGGGGTCATGCCCACAGCCTGACAGGCAGCCCCGTGGTCCCAGTGATCGCAGGGACACGGCAGAGGTCATGGAATCCATGCCTGCTACAACTGAAGCTTTGTTCCATGCCTAGCTGTCAAAACAGACAGCTGGCAAAACACATTCACCTCCAACAGAACTTTTCACCTCGCTCTGCAGAGCAGGCAACAGTTACTCAGAGAAAGATAAAACCATGCAATTGAGTCAGATGGGAAGGGAGAGATGCCTAGTGCAGAAGAGGCTGAGTACCACAAATAACACCCTAGATCTATACAGAAAGGCCATGTCCAGCCTGCAGGCCCTGAAGAGATCAGCTACGGCTCAGTCGTGCTGCTCCCTGAACGGCAGGCACAGCCTTCACTTAATGGATGTGAAGACTTCTGGTGAGAACAGAAGCTCTTCTGCCTTTTGCAGGCTCTGGAAAGCACAGGACTACTTGCTAAGAGCTCATTGAGATCACTTAGCCAGGAAAAGCACAGAATGTGCACAGAGGCAATCCACCCAAACACAGACACATGGCATCAAGTGGCCGGTCACCTCCATAGGAATGTACCGAAATCCCAGGGGGATTCAGAAGCAGTCCCAATTCCTGCGCTCATAGCACATCTCCTCCCACTCAGAAACCAGCAGACAGTGGCACATGTTGCTGGGACAACCACATCTTCCAGCAACCCAGCCTTTTCCTGGTACCTACCTGGAAACAAAACCCAGAGCTGCCAGTGGTTTTCACTGCAGCCAACACTGCAACAGCTTTGGGCAAAGCACGAGCTCCCTGCCCAAGCAGAGCTATGGCCATGGCTCACCAGTGGGCACCTACTTGAGGAACAGCACTCGGCATGCAGACAACACACTGGTGCAGCACATCACAACCAGCAAAGGACACAGAAGAGATGCTGCCCAACTACCACTAGTTCACCATAAGGATGTGGCTTGCTTTAAACTTTATCAGGCCAGAATGAGGAAGGCTGCACTCCATCCCCTCACCTGGAAGTTCCTCCATGCTGTTTACAGGGCTGAAGTAGTTCTTGAGTGCGCTGTAGCTGTTCATAGCCACGCTGAGGTAGAACTCGGGCATGAAAGCGAAAAGCGAGCCCGTCCTGTCGCCGTGCTCGATGGTGCGGATGCACACCCGCAGCAGCCAATATATGTCCTGCATCTTCTCCTGGCCAGAGAGAATACAATCCCCAGTCAGTTTTGTTCAGCTTCTCTCTGGAGAAGTACAACAGTCAGCACCACGCTCAGTCTGCAGAAACATCTCCACACCTGAGATGTTCCTCAGAGCACTACTCCAAGCTCATTAACCAGATCTGTGCCGACCAGTGTTTTCACAGAGCCACAGAAGCATCAGGTGGAAGGAACAATCAGAGATCTCTACACCAACCTCAAGCTCAGAGCATAAACATCATCACCATGACATTACATCAACTGTAGCTTTGTCTCACCGAGACTTGAAACTCTCCAAGAACTACTCCTTGGTAAAGCATATCTGACCACAAAGGCTTGATCGCAAAAAACGCGTGCTCACTTTTATTCCAAGTACGCTGCCTGAAATAGGGCAGGCACCAGCAAACTCAGCATAAATCCACTGGAAAGAAAGCTGGTCCTTCGTGGGAATTAAGTGGGAGCAGGCGGAAAGCTCATACCAACTCAGATCTTTGCAATAGGTGGCCACAGCTTTTCAGATTCTGTGCCAGCCATTCAACCAGATTTACTGTCCTAAGGAACATCGGCCTGTTGCTTCTCTAAGCAAAACTCAGGAGGTCATAAATTTAAACCAGGAAATTTAAGGGCATCTGGGTAACTTTAAGCTATAAAAATCAGCACCAACAAAGCCATAAGAAGACAAAACATTATTCTATATCCTGCAGTGCCAAGAACTATCATAAGTAATAGCAATTTGCATAAAAATAGATGGAGGAGGGTTGCACTTCCAATTAAAAAAAAAAAAAAAAAAAAATCAGAGGTGCAGACAAGTGATCTTGTTTGCTTAGTGGCTTTTCTAAAATATGTTGCTACTACCTTTGTTTTACATGGGTTTGTTTAGTAAATTAGACTGAACCAGCACAAATCAACTAAATTGCCTAAAGACTTCTTCGTCTTGACACCAACACGCAGCTCAACTGTTGCTCTCAGGGTAAAAAGCAATTGTGCAGATAACATTAAGGTAAAGAAAGCTGTGATTGGTTTTATGAAGACTTGATAACCTTGAAATGTCATTTCAGGTATTGCCCAGCTAGTAGAAAGCCAACACCAAGAGGATACCCAGACATGACTGCCCACAGTGTGATGGATAAATACAGCATTGCAATAAAATAAGCTGAAAGGAGCTTCCTGCAGGGATGTTTTGAAGGCAGGATTATCTGTTTTAAAACAAAGGGTGTTTTTAAGCTGTAGAGCTCCATTTTGTCGAACCGTGAGTCCCTCAGCTCAGAATAAACCGGTGACTAATTGTCAGGTAGGGACCTGTGATGGCTGTGAACTGGAGCCCTGAAGGTATGGGCAGTATGGACCAGCTCCTCCCACACTCCACTCCAAAGCAAGCTCACTTGGCTCCTGGGGCACATCCCACCACCCAAGCCAGCTAGTGACCTCCTCTCCCTGTGGGCCTTGCAGACCAGGACAGGAGCACAAGTGGGGAAGGCTGTAGCCTTCACTCCTGGATGCTGCTGATTCATTCAGAAAGGTGACACCGTGCTCCTGACGGGTTTAGTATGACAATAGATCATCTAGAGACATGGATAGTGTTTGTGCCATCACAGTGATACATGCAGTGCACCCTTGTAATGCCCTTCAGCCTTTCAAGAGCAGTCTAGGAAGAAAGGTTTATTTTCTGGCAAGCATGGGCCAGAATGCAGCTAATACAGCTGGAGAGCTTCTGCAGCACAGCACTGTGCCTTGCAGTCCTGCTCTGGGAATGCAGGGGAGTCAGACCAGATGACCTGTAGAGGTCCCTTCCAACCCAACCCCTTCTGTGATTCGATGAAGGAGGGGACGAGGAAAGAGCTCTTGAGTCAGAATCAGCCACTGCAGCTCTGCCAGACGTCTCCATAGGAACCACCACTCTTCCCCTCCCTGCTTCCATCCCAGGACACATGCAGCAATCCAACTGCCACGGCATGTTCCAGGAAACGTGTCTTCTACCCCAGCACAAAAAGGCTACTAATAGAGACAGGGCAAGGCAATGTGAAAGGCAAGACAGGAGGAAGAGATCAGCAGAGCATAACAGCAAAACTGCTCATGAGAAAACGGACCAGAGACTTTATCCTGGAAAACGACGAATGCAGGGAAAAAGGGAGAAGCTGTGCAAACAGTCACCGGTTCCTAAGTGCAGAATGCACTCTATCAGGGAATCAGGGAAAGAAGGGGAGAACACCTGAACAAAACCCCCTAGCCCTAGGCTTGGATCCTGCAGACTTCAGGCAGAGCAGCACTAGCGGGACCCCCATGTGACACACACCACAGCTCAAGGGAATGGTTCTCAGTAGTCTCTAGACAAGCCCTGAGACCTGAATCTCCGTTTGAGCTGCTGCACCTTTCTGTCTGTGGTATCTGCAGGGGCCTGATGTCCCAAGGGTAAGCCACCACGCACAGCTAAGAACAAGCTGGCCTGTGTCCTCACAAACACTACAGGACCAGGCCTGGGACAGGACAGGGTCCAGGCCTAGGAAGGAGTCTCTGGTGCACAAGAAGGGAAAAACAAGCCCCAGAGATCATCAGAATTACTCCAGCACCAGGGAAAATGACACTTGTAACACATAAGCCAAGCAGAACAGATACAGAGGCACACTTGCTTGCTCTCCTCTGAACTGCTCACCTTTGAATAAATGGTGACATTTATCCAAGCGAGGCGTCGGCTGAGGTGATTGAGCTTTTCGGAGAAGACCTTTTGGCTCTTCAGCAGTTCCTCGTGAATGTCTCTCCTCTGAAAAGAGTGCAGAGATGTGAGGGCAGATGTCACTGCCACTTACAGCATCCTTCTTCAGAGCTGGACAAACCATGCAAAAGCAAATACTGCCCTGGGACCAGCTAGGGAGTATTGGCAGGAGGGAGAGCGGTTAGCAGCCTTTCTGTGGAGGGAGTGGGAATCAGGGCTATAATAGCACTTATCAGTCTCAGCTGCAGCCCACAAGGCCTGATGCAGACACTAGTCCAGCGTGGGCAGCAGCTGCAGAGTCACCTACTGTCAGGTACATTTTAATGCATCATCAGATACACTCAGTCTCTGAGCTGGAATAGGACAGATGTGTCCCCACCCTAGGAAATCAGCCCCGAGGTGCCTGGTGCTTGTGGAGGTTTGCAGGCTGCTACATGTTGTCTGGGAGAAGCCAAAGTGGTTGCTTCAGTCCCTCTCTTCCTTGATGCAGTGGTACAGTGGGTTGACACAATTTGAAATGTGGCTGCCAGTTCCAGGCATGGGCTACTACCCCATCCAAGACATTGGCTGCTCCAAGGCCAGAAACCACCCACTGTGCTTCACCTTTTTTGCCAGATACTAAGGCTCCACCAGACAAGGAAGCTGGGAGTCCAGAGACACTCACCCGCTTTGGGCATCGACTGATTTTTTCCTCTGTGTCTTTCAGTGCCATGGCGTATTCATTCACATCATCTGACACACCAACCATCTGAAAAACAGCAGATTACATCAATAAATAAGTTTGGGTTTTATTTCCAAAACACGTAAGTGTGCAACCAGATCCCCCTGGGCATTGGGATAAGGAAAGGGAACACACAGGCACTAAATAAGTAGAAAACTGAGAGTCAGTGTAGAAGCATGGACGCTGGGGGAATGGATCCCTGCACAGCACGTGCTACTGACCTTCCCAAGCTGCTGGTGGACACTGAGGTTGTACATCATCACTATCCCATCCAGGACTTCCAGGAGGGAGTTCTCTGTGATGGGCTGGTCTGGCTCCTCTGGGGGTCTGCCCAGTAAGAGACCTTCATTTCCATGGCTGCCTTCAACTGCAACACATCCCCAAGACAGGAGAGAAGTTCTCAGCAAGGCATTTTGGCACCTCAGCTTCTCCCTGCATGTCTCTGAAGCCAAAGCCCTGCTGTGCCTCTGTAATACAGTGCTCCTTTCCAGCCCATGTGATTCACTAACACACCACTCCCATCTCACTGCCTGCATCAGGCTGACCTGCCAGATCTGTTCAAAAAGACCCAGGCCACGTAAGTCCCACCTCCTCGAGCCCTGTACATGCTGCCTGCCCCAACCCTACAGCAATGGCGCTGCTATGTCATCCTCCAGCTGGTCTGTGTTCAGAAGACATCTCCTCCTTACACACACAGAGTGACAGCATCACCAGTGCCACATTCAGGATGGCAAAGTGGTTAGCTGTGGACCTGTGGGTGTCAGCATGCCCTAGGAATGGGAAGGAGCGATGCTGGCAGTAAAGAGGCTGTATTCCTCTTGAGGGTACTAGGAGCTGGAAGATGCCACCCTCATCACCTGGGCCAGGCCCGCAGGAAGCTGAAGTACTCACTGTCCTCCTCCGTCCGCTGCTCCACGCTCAGCGTGCGCACTTTGACCTTCTCCAGGGCGCCCAGCGGCCGCCGCGGGTTCATCAGGCTGACGGCCGCCGTGCTGAGGAACCGGTTGGCACGGCCCAGGGTGGGGGAGCTGAGCCAGCCAGGTCTGGCAAGAGCTCCGCCAATGGCCAGGGCAGCAGAGGGACGCTGAGACCAAAAAGAAATCAAGGGGGAGAGAGTTTTAGCTGTTTGCCTGCCGGCTCTTCCTCCCTTGTGCCTGCGAGGATGTTGGCGCAGATGCGCAGCAGCCACTGGAAGGTGAGCAGACACCCTTCCTATGGTGGCTGGGCCAGCAGTGTGAGGTTAGCCAACAGATATTCCTCCCTCCATGGGCACGTGCCAGGTACAAGCAGCAGATCCGCAGACCAAAGAGCTGCTCTGTCTGCAGTTGCCTCACACCCTGAGCAAAGCAGAGCAAAGAAAATTCTGCTGCTCAAACCACCCATCCAGGACCTCGCTGACCTCCAGTGACCCTCACGCAAGTGCAGCTCTTTATCTGGTAGCCTACGGTCTGGCAGTCCTGGCCCAGACACTGCCTTCCTCCAAAGCAAAGCTCTTGTAGCCAGAGGCTGAGGTTGCTGCCCTGGCACCAGGGCCCTCACCTGTGCTGCTGACGTCGCTGATTCCTCATCTTCATCGAGATCATCCATAGTCACGGCCTGCAGCTCTGCAGGGTCGATCAGGACGTTGGCTTTCACAGCCAGGTCATCTGCACAGAGCACATCAAAACAGCTCTGAACACAGGAGCTGCCCTTTGCTTCCCATGAGGCAGCTCAAAGCTCATCCTCTCTCCTGCCTCTCGGCAGTACAGAAGTGGCTAGTGAAGCTGGATGCTGCATCAGAACAAGCTAACCTTCCCACCGGCTTCCTGATGTGGAATAGATGTGCCCTTGCTAACACAGCAAAGACCATGCAGTGACAGATGCTGCTCACCCAGGACCCATTTCTGTTCCTGGTCTTAGCAGCAACAGAGAGAATGACTGAGGAACCAGGAGACAACCATCAGAGCCAAACTGGACCAGGGTAGGGAAGAAAACTCCAGCCCTGAGAGCATTTATTAAGCTCTCTTAATGCTGTCCCATGAGACATCCCCAGGTCACTAGGACTGAGACTCAGACCAGAAACCATCCTCCACCCAGAGGAAGGCTGCTGGTGGCTCTGATGTACAAAGCCTGAAGGACATGTCCTCTAGTCCACAGCCCTGTCCTTAAAGCTGGACAGGAAGATCTTGGTAAGAGACCACAGGAGATTACATGGTTCTCAAGTGAAGTAAGCTCATTTTGAACAGCCAGGGATCAACGTGAGACAGGGGAAATGGTCCTAATCTTGCCAACAAACTTGGGAAGGAGAAGAGAGATCTGAGCCAAAGGCAAGTGCCACATGGACCAGAAACCAGAGACAAAGTCTGACGGAACAGCAAGAAGTTCCCAACCAAAGGGAGCCTTTGAAAGTCTGCTGCCAGGGTAGCATGTTGCATACAAACACATGGCTGCAGTACATACTCAGGGCTGCTGCTGCCTGTCCTGGGAACTACAGCAAGTAAATCCTGGATGTCCTCCACACCCAGCAGAGCCAGGCTGCCAGTCAGAGATGCTGTGGCAGCTCCCAGCCCTTGGCTTTGGTGTAGCAAGGGCACCACACCAGAAGGTATTCCCAGACTATCCCCTTCCCTCCACTAGCCACAGGCCCTATTCAGGGACACAACCAGTCAACTGTTAACTTGAAGGATACTCCAGCCAAAAGGGACAGTGTCTTCTCCAGTGTAATTTGCATCTAATTAAAATGCAAGTCTCCCCTCCTTAACTTTAACCACAATTCACTAGCCACAGCTCCCTTCCTGGGATGTCTCTTGGGCAAACTCCAGGCAGGACCTGGAAGCAGGTATTGGAAGGGAGGGCACTTACCTTTCAGAGTCTTTTTAAGATGTGACAGGAGACCTCCAAGTCGCTGTAGGTCAAAATAGTCCACCTTCCCATTATAGAAGAGTTGAGGAGGGACATAGGCCTCTAAAGCAGAGAAAGAGATTTGGTTTTTCCATGAGTCCCATGCACAGGATCCATGCAGACATGTAAGCCCTCCCCCAAGATAGACCCCCGACTAATATTTAGTGACAACTTCTGTTCTCATAAAAGCACAAGCCATTAAGGCAGAGGTGATTTCCACAACGAAGGAAGTATTAGATCCAGGCCAAAATAGGAGCAACCGACGGCCATCAACAAGTCTCCCAGTACTTCCTCCCTCCCAGCCACAGTCACTGGGGGAAACTGTATCAGCAGAAAACTCAGCAGGTCTCCACCTGGCTACTCCAGCTCTGTCACAGTCCAACAGGGATCATAAGGCACTTATTGAGTCTAGAGAAAGGGTCAGCCTAAAGTAAGGAAAGGGAGTGTCAAGCAGGTCATGGCAGGATAGGCAAGGTTGGGTTTGAGGGTGGGAAAGCAATTGGCACTGACTTGCTTTCCCCTTAATCCCACAGTCCAGGAACCACAAAACCAGACAACTATCTTCCCCTAAACTTTGACTATGGGATCACTGAGCTGTGCTTCTACAGACTCATAAATCAATACTGAACCCCGCTCTAGAGCATACAGGGGGAACCAGCAAACTGTATAGATGCCCCTTGGCAAGCCTCAAGTTTGGATGTTAACTGGAATGGATTTGAACTCAGGAATTT
Source organism: Merops nubicus (assembly GCF_000691845.1). Classification (NCBI taxonomy): domain Eukaryota; kingdom Metazoa; phylum Chordata; class Aves; order Coraciiformes; family Meropidae; genus Merops; species Merops nubicus. The sequence goes on along the minus strand of NW_008615879.1, from coordinate 3,785 downwards.
CCCAAGGTGACCGGGAACTGCAGACACAGAGTGGCAGAGAGTTCACGCACCCATGGGAAACATGAAATTTCCAGCATCCTGGAGAGCACTGCCAAGAGGCAAACCTTGTCCTCCCCACAGAAATGCCTTCAAAGCTTCTCCTCCAGGCCTTACCTTCGCTGCTCAGTGCAGCCTTGTGGCCATCCCAGAAGAAACGCAGGGCAGCGATCAGCCGGTGCAGGAAACACACCATGTACTCTGGCGGGCACAACACGGTCAAGTTCTAGGGCGAGGATGAGAGCTCAGTCATGGGGGCAAGTGTGAAAGTGCATCTTCCTCCCATAAATTCATAAGACTGTTTTGATTGGAAGTGATCTTTAAGATCATGAAGTCCAACACAGCACTGCCCAGTCACTACTAAACCATGTCCCTCAGCACCACATCTATATGGTTTTTAAATCCCTCCAGGGATGGGAACTCCACCACTGCCCTAGGCAACCTGGGCCAGGGTTTGACAACCCTTTTGGGGAATAAATTTTTCCTCATGTGCAACCTAAACCTCCCCTGGTGCAACCTGAGACCTTTTCCTCTTGTTCTATCACTTGTTCCTTGGGAGAAGAGCCCAACCCCCACCTGGCTCCAACCCAGTCAGGCAGCTGTAGAGAGCCAGAAGGTCTCCCCTGAGCCTCCTTTGCTCCAGGCTCAACACTCCCAGGTCCCTCAGCTGCTCCTCACCAGACTTGTGCTCTAGACCCTTCCACAGCTTTGCTGCCCTTCTCTGGACACTCACCAGCCCCTCAGTGTTCTTCTAGTGAGGGGCCCAAAACTGAATCCAGGATTCAAGGTGCAGCCTCAGCAGTGCCCAGTCCAGGGGGATGATCCCTGCCTTCATCCTGCTGGCCATACTAGTGCTGACACGAGCCAGGATGCTGGTGGCCTTCTTGGCCACCTGTGCACACTGCTGTCTCGTCTTCAGCCAGATGTCAACCAACACTCCCAGAGCCTTTTCCGCCAGGCCGTTTTCAGACATTCTTCCCTACGCCTGTAGCTTTGCAGGGGGCTGTTGTGACCCAAGTGCAGGACCCAGAACTTGGCCTTGTTGAACCTCACACCATGTGGCCTCATGGCCATACCCAGTGGCCACACAGGGCAGGCAGAAACTTTGTGTTCTCAGCCTTGCTAGAACCTCTAGCTTCCAGCACTGGTAGATCTCAGCCCTGACAGCAGGCAGCAGTTTCCACCTCTAGAAAATCCTGGGCACTGAAGCAACAAGCTGTTCGGACAGAGGAGGGTGGATACCACATGCTTCACCATGAAATACAGGGCTGATGATGAACACGGAGATGCAAGTGAAGAAAGTTTCCTGCAAGAGTGGATGCCTGCCTTGCAAAGCTGCAGGCCAACAGCCTGATCTAGGGCCAGAAGAACAGTCCTCACCCAGGCAAGTGAAGAGGATGCTAAGGCCAGCAGGCCAGCTATGGCAGAGCACTCCACAGCCCTGCTCCCCAAGAGGTTTTAGGAGGACATTCAGCTTCCACCCAAGGTTGCTCCCAAGGGCCGTTTTCCTATAAATCCCTGCACAGGACTTGGATAAGCTGCCTGGTTTCTAGCCTCAGATCTTCTGCCTCCTCCCCACTCCTTGCTGTTCCCTAGCTGATCCAAATCTGGAAGCAGACCAGCCAGAAGGGCAGAGCTCCCAGCCTGAAGATGCCAGAGAGCTCTCAGAGTGGGGCTTGCAGGAAGGCTGGCCCTCTGACTTACCCCTCTGTTGCTAGCATTTTCCTGAAGAAACTTGCGGAATTTGTTTAGGAAGATGTATCTGGAGGCTTCCCCCTGGCAGAAGGAAAAGCAGGTGGTAGATTTATCTCTGCCTTACAAATTTTGTGATGTGAAGATACTGTACCAAAAGATCCATGGAACACTTACCCCTCCTCTGTCCTTGTTGTTCAGCAGCAGCTTCAGAATCTGAACCTGGAGACCTTCCACCACTAAAATGGGGATAGATGGCTGCCATCAGAAAAGAAGCAGAGGAGAGCAACTATCCATATGAACCCCATCTGCAAGACCTCATCCCCAGGAGAAAGGCTACCTCCTCAGCAGAGGGGGCACAGGAAGAACTGCTGCCAGGAGAGTGCTAATCGTACCACCGAAAACTTCCTCCTCTGCCACCCAGCAATGAATTCATCCAGGACTGACAAACAATGCTCCTTCAGGGGAGTTCTGGTTTGTCGTGCCCCATGGTGGGATGCTGCTGGTCTGTGCAGCAGGGTCCCAGCACTCATAAGCCTCCAGCAGAAAGGGGAGGCCATGGCTGGCCCCCGCCTCGGCAGCACAGCCTGTTGTGGTGGGAACGCAGCTGGGCTTCAGGTCATGAAGGAGATTTGGAAACAGCTCAAGGGGTGGTGCCCGTGGCTGCACAAAGGGTATGGGACCTTGGCAACTTCCCTCCTTCCTCACAGACCTTCGATGCGTTTCTTGAGCCGCTGGCAGCCTCTTTCATATGCCCGACGCCTCAGTCTCTCCTCAGCACTCTCATCCTTCACCTCCTTACTCTCCTTGCCCTGGATGGAGGAGAGACACTGGTTAGTAGGAGATCACTGCACAGGGAAAACATCTTGCCCAATGGAGAGCAGCAACTCCCAGAACCCCTGTGCTGGCAGCTGGCAGCACACCTGAACAGGCCTTCCCCAGCCTTGTCCCAAGTAAGGGCAGGAGATTTTCGAGGACACCCAAGTCAACCTGTAATTCCTTAGGTGCTGCAAAGTTCCCTTCCAAATCTGTTGCCACAGAAAACTGTCTCCCTCCTCTGTCCTGCGCAACACACCCCAAACGTCCCCTCTGAGGGGACAATAAAGATGACGGGGCAATGGAGAGGCTACACTCTCACACAGCTCTGCAAGGTCCACCAGTGCTAATGCAGCTGGAAATGTAGGCCATCCAACTTCCTCAGGCAGAAGCTGATGGGGACAGCAGGCTACAAAATGTCTTCAGTCTCCTCAGTGGATGTGCCCTTACTTACCTCCTTGGTGAAGCGGTTTGGCCACCACGTGGTGGGAATGAGCTCCTGCAAACCAGCTTCCTCCACACGCAGCGGGCTCTTAATGTAGAAGAACACAACCGAACGGAGCACATCAAAGCTACAGCCAAGTTAAAGCCAGCACAGAAGCTACGTTGGGAGAAGGTACAGGGAGTGTTTCCAGAGATGTAGTGAGAGATCCCTTCCAAACAACCACTCAAAGCTCTGCAAGATCCAGAGCCCCCTTCTCCTGGGAGAAGCCCCACGCAGTTATCACAGTGGCTGTCCATATGCTAGCATGGCAGCTGGACTGCTCTGAAAGTAGTTTTGCTCTAGGGACCTGACAGAGGCCAGTTAAGTCCTCTTAGTAGGATGTGAACTCTACGACACAGCTCTCCCTCCTCAAAGCAGGAATTTGTAGAGAATTGTGTCAGGTGGACAGAGGAGACCTGAGAAATTAGAAGTGACCTCTCAAAGATAGGGTGGCCTCTGCCTCCCAGGATCTGCAGATCTTTGCAGTCTCCTTGACTGCATTATTGACAGCAGGGAGAACCGAGACTAGAGGAGGAACAAAGGATACAGAACATTGCTGAGCAGGTATTTCCTGGATTTCTCATGCTTCAAGACTGCAATGGTGAGCCGGAGGTAGTGAATCTAGGGAAACAGAAGAAGCAAAAGTGACTCCATCTACAGAAGAGGATATGACTCTTCCATTGGTACAATGTGACAGAACTGCCATCCCTGGATCAAACAACTCCAAAATCCAAAACATACAATCATAGAATCATAG
>NW_008615878.1:0-6691 GCF_000691845.1 Merops nubicus | reverse complement strand
AACCCTCCAGGGGAAGAAATTTCTCCTGGCATTAGGCTGTCTACACACAGATAACTGCCCATGAAAATTGTTCTGGGCAAGAATATACCACCTAGGCAACACCTGAAAAGGTTTGGGATCTTCACACCTGGAAGATGAACATCTCGGCACCAACACTGTTCTATTTTACCTTTATCCCATCCCATCCCTTGTGGGATTCATGGTTTGGGGTTTGTTTTTTTTTAAAGAAACACTGAAGTGATGACACGGCTCCTTTTGGCAACCAGGTTTTAATAGAAACATAAAATACAACTTCTCCCATAAATATTTTATATAGACACATAAACACTGACAATACTTGAACCCACAATGTTCTTTTACCTTTATCCCATCCCATCCCTTGTGGGTTTCATTGGTTTGGGGTTTGTTTTTTTTTTAAAGAAACACTGAAGAGATGACACGGCTCCTTTTGGCAACCAGGTTTTAATAGAAACATAAAATACAACTTCTCCCATAAATATTTTATATAGACACATGACAATACTCGAACCCACAATGTTCCAAAGCTCCAGTTCTGCTCAAATAGTGCAAGACAGAAAAAAAAAACAACAAAAAACAAGAAATCATCAGTACAGGGAGAATGGAAATGTGAGGTTTCTAAACCATAAATAATCAGACTATTTCTCTTGTGTCCTTAGAGCTGAGTGCCTCGACATGTTCACCAGCTGTGGAGGTCACTGTGAGGGATCCAACCCTGATCCTGTCCCACACAGGAGGGATCACACCAGCCCCTCTGGAACCCAAGCTAAAGATGCTCTGGAGAGATTCCCTGCTAGGGCTGTCAGTTGCTGGCGTGATGCTGTTGGGTGATTATCTGTCTTTTATTTGATTGATTTTGCATTTAGGTTGTACAGCAGCCTGTTTGTTGTTAATTAGAAGCACAGAACCTCAAGGGCAATACATCTCAACCCCAAGTCCAGACTCTTTCTTAACTTGCTACAGCTATCAGGAGGTAACTTCACTAAACCACTTCAGAAACAGTGGAGTTCAGATTCTCTGTTTCTCAGGCTAATTCACAAGCCAAAAGCATGTACTTTGTCACTACTGCAACAACAAAGAGCCTCCTCACTCTCCACAAAGCAGGGGGAATAGAAGGACTTTCCCAAAGGAAAAACTAACACTGCTTTAGGCTTGAACACAGATTTGTACAAAAATAATAAAATAATAATTTAAAAAATTGCTAGACTTTAGAACACCAGCATAAATTCTCTAGTTCTTCCTTTGTTGTTTGACAGATTTGGCTCCCCAGCTCTGTGCCAGCAGTGCTCAGGGGGACAGGCAGGATGTGTCCCATGCACTCAGGTCACCAAGGGCAGGAGGGACAGCAACAGAAAAGAAGCTCTTTGTATTTAGGATCTGACAAATGCTGTGCCCACGTGCCCGAGAGCAAGGGGCAGCAGAGGGAATGTGATGGCTTCTCAGTCATGGTGTGGAATGGTCTGATGCAGGGCTCTCCCACTGACCAGCAGATGTGCCCAGGGGACCCTCCACCACCCCTCCTGGAGGCTCCTGTGCTGTGCAGGGTCACTCTGCCCTCGCAGGAGGGCTGAGGCCAAAAGCAGGCAGCACCTCCCAAGCCTCCAGCCCGTCCCTTTACACTTCACTCAGTCTTAACTTGTCACCAAACCTTCTTGGACCCAGAACTGGGTAAAGAACATCTTGTACAGCCCACATCCCATCTATCTCGTGCTCAAGAGGTTGCTCTAGAAGGCAGTGAGAGAACAAAGCACACCTTAAATGTTATGAACAACGAGTAGGTAGCACTGGTTGTTCATCAGCTACAGTGTCATGTCCTTGTATTCAGAGAGACCTGCTCTGTCTCTGAAATGAACTGTGATAAATTTCAGGAACCAGAAGCCCGAGGTGTGTTCTTGGCAAGGCACACCAGCAGGGCTGCAGAGGCCCAGCCCAGCCAGCCAGGAGAGGCACAGGTGAAGAGGGGAGCAGGCTGTACCCCAAGGTGGGACAGCACACACAGTGAGGGCTGAACAACAAAGTGGGGACGAGGAAGAAGGCACAGTGGAGGGAAAATGTGTATTTATCTCTCAGCCTAGACTCAGGAATACTGAAATGTGGACTACCTGCTGTGAGATGATCAGCTGGAAAAACTGTAAAAGGTCTGTGTGGAGCCCAAAAAGAATTAAAGTTCCCTGCCCAACACTCAGATTTTGGAGAAAGCATACAGAAAAAAAGCAGCTTTTTCTTTCCAAACCCAACGACACTCCACATGCAACCAGCAGCAGCTCTGATGGGAAATCTGAAGTGTATCTCTATCTGCTTCCATTATACATTGATGCATTATGAGCTATGACCCTAAAAGCTACACCTAAGGATCAGCTTGCACTGAGGGTGTTGATTGGGGATTAAGAAATGAACAGGAAGCCAATAAGTCTCTAGTGCAATTGGGTAAAACAAAAAATAACAATACTTGAGTGTTCCTGATATAGTCAGACCAGCAGGAAAAATGTTTTACAGAGAATAAGTAGAACTTTGGTAGCAATCAACTCTAAAGTGCTTTATGCTTCTTAGCTGCTGTGCAAATGCTGAGGCAGCAGCACGTTTCAAGAGTACCAAGATGCCCAATTACCTCAGCTCCCTTCTCCACCACCACACATGGCACAGCCACGATGACAGACCGTGTCCCCAGCTTGCCTGCAGCACTTCAGTTCTCTTCCACCTGCTCCAAGAGACACGTCCAGTCTCCCTCTGTGGCCTGCAACACTCCCTGGTGAGAGCCAGGCGTGCGAGGAAGGAGGATCCACGTCAGAGGGTGGGTCGTGGTGGCCACGGGCCAGCAAGCAACAGGCTGGCAGGTTCTGCAATCAGCATAATCCTCTGTGGAACTGGGAGCTTCCTAGCGCCAGTGGATGACAGCAAGCAGGAGTGGGGCTGGTCTCTCGTGCCATCAGTCAGGATTTCAAGCCCATCCTCTCCATCATCTGCTCGTACACCGTCCAGGCCATCGCCGCCATCAGCGTGCGCCGCAGGGCCCGCGGCACCCCGCCCCGGAAGAAGCCAACCAACCCAAAATCCTGCAAGGGAGAGAAACCACAGCCTGCCTCCAGCCCTCTGACCTCCTGTCACTCAGCACAGACCCAGGCCAGCTTCTGAAAGACCCTGGGTTAAAGAGCGTTTAATGCCGAGGAAAAACCTGCAGCGCTGTGAGACTGAAGGGCCACCCAGGGAAGCAGAGGAGGAGGTGCAAGGATGAGGACAATGCATGTGGAAAGCCACAGTGCAGCCCAGCAGAGAGAAGACAAGGGGGTAACCCTGTCAAGAACTCCAGGAAAATGACCTGTCTTTGTTTTAGAGCTTCGTATTTACAAAAGTCCCATCGTTAATCTGTAAAATCAGAGTACTGAAGTAATAAAACATTCTGATATGAGAAAAATGTACCATGCACAAAAAATCACCTTGTAGATGAAGGCAACAGCCTGGCTGGTCCTGCGGTACTTCTGGGGGCTCAGCTGCATGTGTGTTTTGATGACATCAGCAGGTTGTGTCACCAGCGAGGCCAAAATTCCAGCAAAGATCCCACAGCCAAAATTCAGCATGGGCAGGAGCACAGGATCCAGCTGGTCTGCGACAGAGCAAAGGGCATCAACTGGGACACAGAACAGGCCACAACACCCCCGCTGCAGGACACAGGGAAAAGCTACCGATGGATGGAGAGAATTTAACATCCATGCAGGTGGAGAAACCCTCCCAGGGGAAAAGCAGCTACTAGTCCAAAGTTAGGGCTATTAAAAAGCTTCACGTGCTGGGGAACTGAATTTGGCAGGAACTCAGAAAAGGCAAGGCTGCAGCAGTGTTGCCCCAGCCAGTTCCAACACCAGAGAAGCCCCAGCTTAGTGGGAAGTGGTCAGCAGCCAAGCTCAACCAGCAGCAGGAAGCCCTGCTGAAGACATCCTCTTTCTCTCAGCTGTTCACTAACCCACTTATTTTATACATCTATATATAAAACATATATATAACATCATTCTTCATAAAGACAATCCATCAATTTAGGGCAAATTTCCATTTCTCCACTGACCCGAGTTATAAGTGTACAGCTCTCCCTGGGAAAATGTGACGGACCCCCCCCAAAACCCTACAACAGACTAACACAGCTACTGAGGTAGAGCAACGAGCAGAGCATGGAAGACACCAGGAGAGCAGCCCCCCCTGCAGCCTTACCCTGGGGGGTGAGCCCCTTGGCCTGCGTGTAGAACATGAGGTAGATGCCGGAGAAGGGCGCGTCGCGTAGCAGCGTGGCCGTGAGCCCGCTGAACATCCCCCGGGCCCCTTCTGTCTGGTAGATGTTCTTCAGGGCCCCCAACACGCTCCCGTAGCCAAACCTTCCACTCTGCCAGGGGACACCACCACCAGTCACCTCGGGGCCAGGCTTGGAGCCTGAGGCACAACCCGAGGCCACGGCGCCCAGACAAAGGGGTTCCACCCACCTCGGGCTTTACACGGTCCTTCAGGAGGGGAAAACATGAAAGGGGCTACACACGCCTTGCACCTCAACATCTCAGGGGTGAATTCTCTTTCACCTGACACTTCTTGCCTAAATAACAGGGATTTGTTTCCTGCACATCAGGACTCCATCCCTGGCTGTCCCCACGTGGCAGCAACCCCCAGGCAGAAGGATCTCCATCATGAGGAAGGTGTGTGGCACCATTAAGTACCTAGAAGGTGACACTCACCTCGTATCGGGTCTTCACCACGGTCACTGGCAGCATGCAAACCCCAGAGATGGCACGTGCAGTGGCCCCCAAAAAGACAGATTCCAGGGCTGTGGGTGAACGGTCCACTAGAAGCTGTTGCTTCATCACGTACAAAGTGCTGAAGTAAATCCCAACCCCAGGGATGCATCTTGCAAAGGACTTCAGAAGAGAGAGAAGCAGATGAAGAAAGAAAAAGCATAGATAAAATAAAATGTATTACAGAACATTTCAGAGACTGTTAAGTTTGACAGGAAGCTTTCAAACAAACAAACAAGAAAAATCACTCAAGTTAACATGCCAAGGAAAAAAAAGACAAGGTAAAAAACATTCATGGCCCTGAGAGTGAAACCTTAAAATGGGGTTTAACCTAAATCACATGGTTTCATTCACAACTGTACAAGGGTTGGCTACTTAAACCCAGGCAGCCAGAGTTAGTCACAAACAGCAGGTTTATTTAATCTACTTATTTTTAGAAGCCAGGGTTCAAACAGTCCCTTACTGGAGAGACCCCTTTCCAGAGCCCCAGGAGGCTCTCGGTGCGCACAACCCTGAAGAGCAGCGTCACCATCCCAGCACGACCAGACCTGAAAGGAAGACAAGACAGGCACTGAGGGCACGACCAGCTTCTGCCCTCTGGCAGAGGTACCCCACAGCCACCCATTTCCACTTGTGTCTCACTGAGTTTAAACTAAAAAAGGGGAGATTTAAACTAGAGATAAGGAAGGAAGGCCCCTCCCCACCCAACTCAGCCTGTGATTCTGATTCTCCAGGCAGAGGATGCCCTGTGGAGCTGCAGGGCAGCCACTCCAGCCAACACCAGCCTCAGGTGAGCACAGGCTCCACCCTCTCACCCGTTCACGGCAGGCTGCAGTGTTTGCAGGCGGGTTTTCAGCAGGTCAAGGGGTTGGAAGAGGAGCGTGGAGCATGTCCCACTGATGGAGCCACACACAAAGGCCTTTAGGACTGGATGCATCTGGAAGAGGATGAAGAGCACTTCAAATGGCCGCTTAATTCAGAATGGCACAAGAGGAAATACAGCAGCTGGTGTGTCTCATTTTATAGGAAAGGAAGAGAAGCTGACCCCAGATGCTAAGGACTGCTACTCAAAGCATGAGAAACCTTTTCAGACCTTTCCAGAGCCTGACTGTGGTTTTTGGTCACGCTGCCTTTCCTGGAAGACTGTTCCAGCATCTCCCCTTGCAATTTGGTGGTTCAAAAGAGATTCCCAAACCTCAAATGTTTTAGAAGCCCTTCAGTAACTATTTGCCATGTTAAAGGAAATGGGTGCCCCCTTCCCACCACCTCAGCCCCAATCCCATCCACCTCTGCCCAACAGCAACTCCCAATTGCACAGCAAAGTCCCCACTGCCACAGGCACTACTAGAAGGCATCAAATCCACCCAAAGCACAGCACGTCCTGCTCAGCTATAGCCTGGTTTTCCTACCCACGCTGGCTGCCGGGTGATAAGGCAGGAGGCACAAACCACACTACTGGGTGATTCAATAACGGTGCTTTAATAACAAAGCTTGGAGCAGGATCAGAGGATCGCAGCGTGGTAGGGGTTGGAAGGGACCTCTGGAGATCATCTGGTACAAACCCCCTGCTCCAGCAGGTCACCCAGGGTCACATCCAGGTGGATTTGGGATCTCTCCAGAGCAGGAGACTCCACAGCCTCTCTGGGCAGCTGCTCCAGGCTCGGGCACCCTCAGGCAGGAAACCCGTTGCAGGACGGCGGTTTCGGGCGAGGCGCACTCCAACCCTTCTCCCGTGCCTTCCCTCGCCGATTTCAACCCCCTCAGAAACCCGTCACCACGCTCCGGCCGGGGAGCGCCTGCCCCGCAAGGCCCGGGCTCAACGGTATAGGGCAGGGCTCGCCTCCCAAGAGCCGGGCGGCGGCGGAACGCGCCGGAGGACGGGGAGGAAAGGGAAGGGAGGAAAGGGA
>NW_008615877.1:0-1891 GCF_000691845.1 Merops nubicus | reverse complement strand
TCCTGCAGCTGTGGAGCAGAGGCCTGCTGAGCCAATTTAGGTAGGTTTTGACTAAAACGTGGCTCTGATTCACAGGCAACAGCTTGGTGTGACAGTAAGTGCTTGGTGAAGTGCTTGATGACACCTGTCATCACCTTCTGCTAACATCGTTTCCACTGACTGCAGATCTTTGTAACAAAATGTTCTTCCTGGTTTGCTTAGGGTGAAGAAACTGAAGGAAACATTTGCTTTTGTACAACTATTGGACAAAAACATGAGTAACCTTCGCACCTGGTTGGCCCAGATTGAGTCTGAGCTTTCCAAGCCTGTTGTTTATGACATCTGTGATGACCAAGAAATCCAGAAGAGACTGGCAGAGCAGCAGGTGGGAAATAGCAGCCAGATTAAATGAGCTAAAATGCTGCTGATTACAGCTGGTGCTGGTTTCAAATCCTCTTTCTTTTCCTTAGCAAGGCCTTCTAACTGTTCGCTTTTCACGCATGTTCCTGCCAAGATGTGTTACATGGAAAATATTTATTTGCTTGCCATAATTTCAGCATTATGTTGACTTACCCCCACTTCTCTCTTCACCTCTCCACCTAAGGAGAACATGCAAAGTACAAACAAAAGCATTTTTACATTTGATAGCTTGCTCAGCTAAGTACAGCAGACTTCATGAGGGCTAGGCAAGGCACAGACAGCAGGCAAAATCCATGAGGATGACTTAGGCTGACAAGGAGTGAATCACAGGTGGAAGGGACCTCTGGAGATCATCTAGTCCAACCCTCCAGCTAAAGCAGGTTCACCTAGAGTGGGTTGCACAGGAATGCATCCAGGTGGATTTTGAATATTTCTGGAGAAGGAGACTCCACAGCCTCTCTGGGCAGCCTGTTCTAGTGCTCCATTACACTCACAGGAAGGAAATTTTTACTGCTGTTAATGTGGAAATGCCTATGTTCCAGGCTGGTTGCCCAGTTGGTCCCCATTGCCTCTTGTCCTGTCAAGGGGCACCACTGAAAAGAGACTGGCCCCATCGTCTTGACATCCGGCCTCTAGATACTGATAAGCACTGATCAGGTCCCTTCTCAGTATTCCCTTCTCCAGGCTAAACAGCCCATGGGCTCTCAGCTTTTCCCTGTCAGGGAGATGCTGCTGTCCCCTCTGCATTTTCATAGCCCTCCACTGGACTCTCTTCAATAATTCCTTGTCTCTCTTGAACTGGGGAGCCCAGAACTGGACACACTACTTCACATATGGCCTCACGAGGGCAGAGTAGAGGGTGAGGAGAACTTCCCTCAGTCTTCTGGCCACACCGTTTTTATTGCATCCCAGGATACCATTGCCATTCTTGGCCACAAGGGCACATCACTCTCTCATGGTTAACATGATGTTCACCAGGACTCCCAGTTTCTTCCCTGCAGAGCTGCTTTCTGGCAGCTCAGTCTCTAATCTCTACTGGTGCATGGGTCTTTTCCTGCCTAGGTGCAGAACCCTGCACTTACCTTTGTTGAACTTCATTAAGTTCCTCTCTGCCCAGCTCTCCAGCCTGTCCAGGTCTTGCTGAACTGGGCTCTGAGCTCTGTAGTTCAGCCACTTCTCTCACTGTCCACTCTTCTGACCCACACTTCCTAAGCTCACCTGTGAGGATCTTCTGGGAGACAGTGTCAGAAGCCTTGCTGAAATCGAGGTAGGCAACATCCACTGCTGGCCCCTCCTCTGCCCAGGAAGTTGTGCCATCATAGCTGAGCTCTGTAGTTCAGCCACTTCTCTCACTGTCCACTCTTCTGACCCACACTTCCTAAGCTCACCTGTGAGGATCTTCTGGGAGACAGTGTCAGAAGCCTTGCTGAAATCGAGGTAGGCAACATCCACTGCTGGCCCCTCCTCTGCCCAGGAAGTTGTGCCATCATAG
>NW_008615876.1:0-14030 GCF_000691845.1 Merops nubicus | reverse complement strand
TCACTAGGTAAGTCTACCCCTCCAACAGCAATGACATCAATTTATGACAGCAATCATGACATATTGGAAAAACTATACTGACCACAACTGCCATTGCTCTTGGCAAATCCATCATAGCACGAACAGAATCTTCTATGCGTTATTTGCTATTGCCCATCAATGCCACTAGGTGGGTAGGTTTAAAAAAAATGTGTAATAGCAAAGAGAGAGTAAAATTCCTAAGGAACAATTCTTAAGGCTGAGACAGTCTTGTTAACCTGAATGGCCCATACCGATCTTAAACCAGGGGACATGTTTGCCCCGGGTTTGTGAGCTTTTATGGAGAGGTTTCACCAACACAAACATCCCAGATTACAGAGATCATAGCAAGCGTTTCAGACCAACTATACCAGCCAGTATTCTGACACATTTGTGGACAGTATTCTGAGTGCACTCATTAAGAACAACAAGGACGAGTGCCCCCAGCTCCTGACCCAGCCTCTGCCAGCACTTACACAGAAAGGCACATCTTGGGTGGGTGGGAGGTGGCAGAATTATTTTTTTTCATATCTTTTATTCTTATGTTGACAATGAAGGAATGAAGGTATCCATCATCTACCATAAAAGGCTTGATAGCCTCACATATGTAAGAAACCATGAATGTGACTATTTCCTATTACATAAATAAATCTTTGACTGCAACTCACTTACTGTAGGAATGATACTCCCAAATAAGATTAATATATGGTATATAGTAGTATTGAACAATGTTAAGTAATTCTTTATAGAGAAGAAAGATCTGAAACCTAAAATCTTATCTGAATTTTTAGAACTGGCAAAGCAACCATGCTTAGAGTTTCTGTTTCCAGCTTCCCTTCAAAAAGAAGAGGTTTTCCCTTAGAATCCTTAATCTGCTCCTCTGCTTTCTTTTGTGCACGTCTCCCATCACAACCACTAAGAATTCCCTCAATGTTTTAAGATTAATGAGTTCTAGTTAGGCAGATGAATCAGATAAAACCTGACTATAGTAATTACCATGCCAAGTGAAGGTAAATTTAAAAAAAAAAAAAACAAAACCACACACACAAAATAACAAACAAACACGGAAAACCTCTCAAACTCTGTAACTGCATCTATCCCTCTACTTTCATTCATTAAATAGAAGAATGTCTGAGCTTGCTATGGATGCCACCTTCTAACTTGTGTCACTGGCAGCAGAAATCTAGAACCCCTACTGAAATTTTGCTAGATGTCATTGCCAAAAGCCGCATTTTTTTCTTCCTGCCAGATAACTATCCAGCAGAGCTGAAAGAGAATACAGATGGAGGCTAAAGAAGGCTTAACACAACTAATTCATGCATTGCTGCCGTTGGGCTTTGCTGAGCATTTCACTAGATTGCTTTCTTTCCAGCAGGCTAACACAATGAATCTGCATCAGAGACCAGTAATTTTATTAGCTGGTTGAAGCTGTTCGGGTTGGAACACAAAACATTTGGCAAGACTGTAAATTAGAGGGTGTGTATTTACACAGTTTCCTCTGAGTGAAGCAGAGTTTATTCATAAAGAGACTTAATGGACAGTAAATTTTATTGCATCTATTGAAGAAAAAAATTTTCAAACATGTTTATCTGACAGCTTAAGTATGAAGAAAAGAATTTTGTAATCATTAAGGTGAAAAAGTACTATTCAGGAATCTAAGGTTACCTGTGTGTGAAAAATGCCGTTGCCAGAGGTCAATGTTCCAACAGGAGACAGAGGAGTCCTGTAAAAAAACGTTATTCAGATAAAGGGAGAGTCCACAGGCAGATCCTGGTGGGGTCTTGCTGGGAGATGCAGCCCCCTTTTTTATCCCAATTTCCCATCCACAAATTTCCCTCCTCCTTTCCCCACTGGCTGAGGTACTCCCAAGCGTACAGACATCACGGTCCGCCTACGAAATATCCCCCTCGACATGTACCCCCCTCACATCAGGCGTCACATGCATCTTTAACTTCACTTTATGCCTCCCCTGGGAGGAGAAGTTACTACGTATGAGTTTATTAAGCATGCGCACTAATTCCCCAAAGTTAGCAAAATTGCCAGTTCATGGTGACAATAGGTTGTTGTCCTTGTTTTCTATAGATAAACCATCTCACACCCTTCTGCAAAGCTGCTACACTATACCTGCAAGCTCTGTCTTCGTTAGATAAAGCCACACCCTCTTGCAAAGCTGCTATACTATGCCTGCATATTGCATTAATATATATATATTGCAGTTAAAACATAATTACAAAAGTCCTCTCCATCTTCTAAAATATCATTGTTTGTAAAGACACACCTCTCTTTTATGCTATCACGTGTTAGCCCTTCACTGGTTACAAGAAAAGTCTTCCTGTTAAAGCACTGTCTTTCCCAGAGGGGAGTTTCCACTCACCACATGTAAACATTAAATCCATGTACACTGGCTGTAAACATTACTGCTTTTCTCTCCTAGCTGCAACTGGAAATAGATGGTTTTCTTATTTCAGACTAATTGGATTGCACGACAGTTAGATAATTGAGATATTGTTAAACCCAAGATTGCTCAGAAACACCAAGAACCAATTTTAATGGAACGCCCTTTCAAATCAAGCTTATAGCATCACAGCCTGAAACCATGACTCTCTTACCTTTTGATGTACTAAAGCACACTAAAGCATGCCTTCTGTGGCTATTAGTCTCCCTCAAACTGAAAAAAAAAAAAAAAAAAAAGTATTTACAAGACTTGCAAGGAATTACGTCAGGAAAGCATAGGACTACATCCAAGTTATTTATAAGTGCTCATTCTTACTTTTGTTTGCCATAAAGAATATTTGTGGTTTGAATGCACATGTACACAGGTCCAAAATATATAGAGTATCTAGCTCTTTGTTCCTTGAACTAATCTTATGCACACAGTAAGGACTGACTCTAACTGACAAATCAGCATAGCTCAATTTAGTTTTGTTTACTTGCAATGGAAGCTTTACTCTTCTTATTTAAAAGAAATAGGAAAAGTAACATGTCACATAAATTAGATTTCACTCAAGTTAGACTTCTCTCAATATTGGTTTTAAGACTTTTCCCTTCCCCTTCTATCTACAGTTCATTTTTGGCAGGCATCAGAAGCAAAACAACCCAGAAGCTTGCCAATAAGAATCTCAGGTTCTCATACACACACACAAAAAAAATTACCAAAAAAAACCCCTGAAGAATTCTGTCTTGTGAAGTCACTATAATACAGAGTCTCTATAATACAGAGAGTGCTGCTGTAGCCAGAGCATACAGGAAAGGCTGACGTGGTAGGTATGCTGGTTATGTCTGAGCTCCAACAGAGTCAGGTTTCTTTATGTTTTCAGCCTACAATAAAGTGAGATTTTTTAGATACCATAGCTTAACAACTCCAGTTTCACGAGCCTTTGGCACATTTTAACACGAGCTGCTGAAAGCCACTCTTTCTTTCAGGATTTTTATTAACTTTGCAGATGTTGTCTTTTCACCATTGCACATGCAGTTCTAAACAGAAAAAGAACAAATCAAAACCAGTCACAAAGTTCACCTGAATACTGAGAAGCTGATGAAGCATGAGTCAACATTATGAAGTTCCAAAGAGCTGGCAAGAACATTAACAATGTTTTTAATTAACGTTAATAAGAATATTTTTTTTAAAGAAAATTTTATCGATTGCTTGACTGCACTTACTACATTTTGAAATTTTCCCAGTAGAATCAATTGCTTTTAGTGTAGCTAAGCCTGTCCTCAATACTATGCTCTAAAAAGAAAATAATCTCATCAAGAGAGTACAAGTGTTTTTCAGGAGAAAGTCCCCAGAAAGTCTTGGGTTCCTGGCCTCCTAAGAGCTTGAAGTTTATAGCAGTGTTTGCAATTTGATCCAGCACCAGTAGAAGCACACCACTAGTCTTAATTCATGACTTGTAAAAGCACTGATCACTATGTGTAGTGTTTGCTCATTGTCAACTAAGTTCTCACTAAAATAATTTCAGGATCTGACTGATTAGTGTTGCCATCTTACTAAGATCTAGCAAGATATTTACTTTTTTTCTGTAAATTTTAATAGAAAAAGTCTTTCAAATACCTTCTTCACACACAATAACGGAAGGGAATCTGATCCTAGCCATCACAACTTAGTTTTCGTTTGTCAAGCTGACAAATTAAAACTAGCTTACAGAAAATATTTGGAATTTATCCTCTGAAATGAAACAAAACAAAAGCTCACTTAAGCCCAGGATAGCATTAACCATTTAAGTGTACTCCCGGTAAGACAGGACGCTGGTAAAGCAGAGGCGTGTGCCCAGCGCTCCGGCTGACGAGCACTCTCGCCGTGGGTTCCCGGCTGCCTGCTGTCACCCCGCTGCGCTACGCCCTGCAGTGCAGGCCCGTGGCTTACACCTGCTCAGTCACAGGAGAACCAGGAGATAAATCCTGTTATCGGGAGATAACAGAAGCCCCATCCATTCAGCTCCCAGTGCTTGATGAATAAAGTCTTCAAAAGCTACCCTATCAACATATCTCTCATGTCAATCCCTTTAGTTATTTGCTGCTAGTGTTCAGAGTCCAGATCAATGTACAATCCTGGTTTTTGTCATAAAGCAGATGTTACCACACCAGTCTTTGGAAAGGCAAGAGACAGAATATGCCCCTGCTTCCCAAAGAATTCTGTCCCCAAGAACCATCCCTGCCGTGTTGTGCTGCTGCTTCACATAGCTTTCAGGCAAGTTGAACTCTTTGTGTCGCTGTAGAGGCAGTCCAGGTGACACATAAACTCCAATGTCAGAAGGTGAAGGAATAGCACAAACTTTATTACAGTAAGCGCCTTTTATAGATTCATTGGATTACTGACCTTTGTGTTACAGGTTTATTGGCTACTAAGTGGCTACGGTACATTCATTGGTCCCTGAACCCAAAAATCCACCAAAGCCAAGATGCAGCGGTGCTTATCAGGTGTTCATTGTTCCATTCTCACAGCTCAAGCTCTCAGTGTGTGAGAAAGCAGACTTTCTCACAGGCAATAGCTGCAGCTTGCTGAGTGCAGCTAACAGTGGAAAATAACCTCAGATCAGACTGTCAGCATCCACACTCTTTGCAAGATAGCAACAGCTGACAATTATCAAACCAACATGGGCTCTGCCCTCGCCATTCCCTTCCACTCCAAATTAATCTGGAATATCAAGGACCTGACTTTATGAGGTGGCGGTGACTGAAGTCAATGCATGTACCTTCATTCATCATCAGGTGACACACAATTAATTCACTGTGAACTCAAGATGCACCTAAGGTACTTCTATAGTTTAAGACTGTGAAACAGTTTCACTTCCTCCAGACTGGCAAATTCTTACAAAAAGATTTTGCCTTTGTAACTAGTAAACATGACAAAATGACTACTTAGCAGCCAATAAGTAAAAGACAATTACACATTGACAAGCAAGATGACAGCATGTCATTGATGGTTTTATATAAAAATGGAAGACAGAAACCCAAAGAACTTCTTCATTATTATTTTAGTGCTAGACTCAGCACCCTTTTATGAACAGATATTTTCTTCAGTAGATATTAAAAGTGATAAATGTCATGTTCTCAAGTTACTGAAGGCTGTTTTTCTATCACTTGCGGATTAAGCGCAACTGATTGATGGGCAGATAGTGAGAAAGAGGATACATAATGTGTTCTCGATCTGACTGACACAGATTATACTCCTGAAGCAGTAACTGAAGGACTTTGATATACTATTTCTTCATCCAGGGCCATCAGACAAGGTAATTTCCTTACTCTCATTGATGTTGCTTCCCTAGTCAACTGTATTTCAATTATTATGCAAGTCACAGAAGTCTATTTTAAGATTCCTCGCTTTTATTACAGTACACATGGAGGAGGTTCTCTCCTGACATTTGAATAATCTGTCTTCACCTAGAAGGTGTGTTTTCCTTTCAGAATTCTTTTAATAACCTCCCGAAAAATAACTGGGAGAACTGGAAGTGAATGAGCTAGAACTATGCTGATGAGCATATGCGCTATGTTTAACAGTGTCCAAGAACAGTGCTATACCAAAAATAAAATTAAAAAAGCATTAAAACCACATTTATGGCAGAGTAAACAAATCAAGTGAGAACATCCACATATTCCATTTTCAGCTCAGCACACAGCTCCCATACTCCGTTCCTTCTTGTGATAGTAGTTATAGTCTAAGTGTTGAAGCAACCTTGGTATCATTCATCGCTCCAGCTAGAACCCAACTTCTGGTTGCAGAGATCTTTTCAAGCCAGAATAACAGAGGTGTATGACTCCACTGCCTCAGAGAAATTCAGTTACTATCAGACAGATGTTCCTCCTTAAGACACGCAGTGAAATGGATCCTATCACAGACAGCTAATGTGCATTCTTCAGAATCTTAGAATTATTTTAAATTTTTTTTTCTGGCATCTCAGAAGCCAGTGAACAGATCCCAGCTGAAGTAATGTTTCAAGAAGCAAACAACAGATGTAGCCCACATCCTCATAGAGCATACTTTACTGTTACCAATTAGCTGGGAGGCTTCTCATTCAAAATAAAACCCATTGCATAGTGCTTCTGCAACTGAATGTTTCAGACTGACAAAAATAGAAAGTAGAAAAATTGAAGACGAGTTTAGAAAGCTCTGTAGAAAGATGAGCTTAGGTAGGGTAAAGGAATATACCACAGTTTTATATGAATCTAAGCCAACTTGCTGAGCTTCATTTAAAATGATCTCACATTCAGCTTTATAACAATGTGTAACCTCCAATACTTGCACTAGTAGGTTGTTCAAGTAGGCTGAAAAAAGAGAAAAATCCATAAACGATTTCATTTTTCTAGCTCAGAACTTTGGCCATGTGCCCAGCAAGCTCTCAATTCTTTCAAGTCATTCAGTTGCAACAATTAAAATATTTAATCATTAATAAGATAAGAACTAGATGTTTAAGTGCCAGCTTACAGCATTACAAAGGACAGAGTAGCACCAATTCGCTGACAGAAGAAACACTAGAAATAAACCTCTACCCCCTCCTCTGAATACAATCAAGATTATGTAATCAGTGCTCAAAGCCATGAGACTGAGCAGACTGCATTCTTACAAGAACTTGGGCTCAGAAATATTGACTTCCTGAATCAATTGAGGACTTGATCACATCTGTATGACTTAGCCACACTGGGGTGAGTGGATTCCTTCCTTCAAGACATGGACACTATGTGCATGATGACCATCATTACCAGCAGCACTAACACAGATGGTGTCAGGTTACTAAGAAGCAACAGAAGACACCTCGCACAGTGAACTCTGAAATTTTTTCATCCTCTGTATTTTGTACCAGTGTTGCGAGGTTAAAAATCTGTGGACATCTTGCATACTTCAGACCTTCCTGTTTCTCTCAACTTTGCATTGTCTAACATTGCAACACAATCATTGTGACTTTTCTGGAATCTCTGCTGCTTTATTTTGGGCCATATTTCAAGTGACTGAAAAGTGTGCTTCTACCTCAATGCGACATACGCTCATATGCTGTCAGTGGCAGCACGGACTTCGTTCTCTTTAAATTTGGACACAACTAATCTGGTAAGTGATTGTAGCAGCAGGATCCTAAAAATAGCCTTCTTCGAGAGATGATCTTAGGCTGTTCCCAGATGTAATGTTTGGCACTTGTGCCTCATGACTTGCAAGACTTGATCAGTGCGCTTGTTGTCTTCTATTTCACAGGTATGTGCAATCATGTAACCATAAAAGCACTCCCATCTTTTAAGGGGATGATACCAAATAAGAACAAACAGGCCATAAAACTTGCAGATTTCAGTGCTCAAGGAAAGGCAAAGACAGGCAACTATTTAGGCAACACAAGAATACAATGACTCAAAGTTCTGAGGATTTAAGAAGTTTTATGGTATAGTTTGGCTAAAACTAAGAACTAAGGACGTGAACAGTCACCACATTTTCATTACTACAGGTTATTATTAGCTCAAATAGATGAGAGAAGTAGTGGGTACACTCTTCATAAGGAGCCACTAGTTGACACAAAGATAAAAACACAACTGCAGCTGAAACTGCTGTTTGAACAATTAGCACTGGTTATGTAAAACACGCAGGCATCTGTAAGTGGGTCTATTTTAAGAATGCTTGCTTTAAGCATGAAGATTTCTAACCATGATGTTCTCCATGCTTTCAGACAACTGCAGTTTGCCCTCATGAAGAAATGCTTCCCATCACCTCCTGCTAAAAAGATCCCCAAAGACAGGCTATTTTTTCTTTAATGTATTATCTATTGTATCAGTGCAGCTGTCTCATCTACTTTTTCATCAAGGACTGATGAAATTGCAAACACTGTTCTGCATCCCATGACAGATTTTATTAATGACACCAAACGCTATTTCATGCTTTGCCTTGTTATTAAGTTCTGTGGGGGTAGCGGATATTGCATTCCTTTGTGTAAACGCTGTAATTTTTCTGAGTTTTGATAAGGCCATTAATCACAACATGACTACGCTAATCTAGACTATACCGGTGTCCAAAACAACGCTAACAATACCTGCTCTTTCATAAATATTCTCCTTTACCTATACAGATTTTCTCTGCTTAGGTAGTAGCCTTTCTTAACAAATACAGAAGATGAGGACTAAAGTAACACAGCTGCGTTTCAGTAAATTGTTTTCAGCAGAGTGAGGACAGGGCTGACCTTATCACCTCAGCATCTCATTATATTCTAATTGACCTCACATTCTAGTGACTTCCCTGGCAGTTGAAAATATTCAACATCTGGCAATACTTTGATACAAAGCAGTTGAAAATTCATAAATGAAAAGGAATCTAAATAGCACTGAATTCTTTGCTCCTTTGTATAGTAATGTGACTCTACAAATCTTCTGACTATTTGTGCTCCTTGCATTTGCTAACCAAAATGCTGGTTTCTTTCAAAATAGCTTCTGAAAGGTCAACACCTACAGAAACCACCTTGCCAAAGATCACAACTCTGCAGCATTTGGCAGGCTGGTCTTCTCCTTTCAAGTTTTGCTCTTCATTTATCTCTTAAAGCTTTTGGGGTTTGCATTCTTCCAACTGTGTACTGAGTACTATTGAGAATTACATTTCAAAATTAGGTATTTTGGTATTACTTTGTTCTGCACCTCACCACCCACAGATGTCATATGTGCCTGTATGTACACCCATATGTAAAAAAACAGGCACTGTATGTATGACCCTCAAAAAAACCTGAGGAGTGTAATATTGGGAAAGAAAACACAGACGGAATCCATTTCCTTCTTGAAGCAAGGTTTGCTTTCCTTTGTCGTGGCGTGTGGAAACAGAGTCTATAACGCGGAGGGTTATACGGTAGGTGTGTTCATTGCACGCAGATGCGCGGGGATCGCTCCACCACAAACGTGCATCCCCGAAGTGGCAAACTATCTCATATTTATACAATGAAACACTACATATTCAAGTGACACCTATACATATTAACTACCTAATCCCGAAAAAGGCAGTCTCTTCCAAGTAATTATTTCCATAGTCCGAATTGAGTCAGTTGTGGTCAGTTCTTGTCCTTGGTAAACATCTTCTTTTCCTTACTAGTCATTCTTTACTGATAAGTTTGTGATGTATGTTGTTTTTAGTCCATCAGCTCTTGCTCTTTATGGTTGTTCCTTCTAGATAAGGGGGAATGTTTCTGCATATGTTAGCCTTCATTCATTTATTCTGACAGCCTCAGCTAGTGAATCAGGATGTTCTGTTAGTATGTCAATGCTCACCCTGTTAGTTATTCAGTCTGGGTTTTTTTTAAGTATTTCATAATGGTTAGGGGAATAACTTAATTAATTCTTTCCTTACATCAGTAGCACCTACAGCCACCTACTTTATTTTAGACACCTAAAAAAGAAAGATTACTTAACACTAGGTAAAGTGCACTCAACGCTTCAGAGGATTAAAACCCAGCAAGTGTTAACTGCAGAAGGGTACAAAAGGAGCTCCTTGCATTATACGTGCACATAGCCAGCCTACTACAGGAGATCTTCTATGAGTAGGGCAGTAGAATTGCCTCCTGTGTCTGAACAACACAGGTCTGAACAAGTGTTTGAGTTAGCACCTGTCCTCTAGAGCAGCCAACAGCAAATAGGCCAGAAAGATCATACATGGAGCACAAAACAGTATTTTTTTTTTTTCTGCAAAATATTCTTCCAGCCTCCCAAGATTTATGGTAGGCAGAGTTCCTAAGCCAAAGGGAGAGCTCTAGTGTCCTACAGCCCTGACTTATCTCCCAGAAATGGAATGGTTTGCCCAGGGAGGTGGTTGAGGCCCCATCCCTGGGGGTCTTTAAGGCCAGGCTGGATGAGGCTCTGGGCAGCCTGATCCAGTGGGAGGTGTCCCTGCTCATGGCAGAGGGGTTGGAACTGGGGGATCCTTGTGGTCCCTTCCAACCCTGACAGATTCTGTTCTGTTTTAGAGCCCTAATGGCTCAATGGTTGGACTTGATGATCTTGGAAGTCCCTTCCAACCTAAATGATTCTATGATTCTATGAAATTATTAAAGTAACTTGGAATTTAGAGCAGACCCCATTCAGAGGGCAACATTCAGGGCAGATACACATCTGAAGGCAGGAACTGCCTACCCCATACTATGTACACCATCTCTTTTCCTAGAGCTGGCACCTCTCTAACCCAACAAGGCGTGAGCTCAGGAGGATTTCTTGGGGACAGTTCAGCTCTTCAAGTCACCCTGCTGCAGTAAGCCGTGCATTGGAACCATTGCAGAGAGGGTGAGACTGGTGATAAGCAGTGACAAAACTGCACAGCAATAAAAACTTCAGCTTCTGTAGAGCTATGCAGGTGCAATTCCTCTGTAACCTGGCTAATTCTTTGTATACTAGGCATGAAGAAAACAAGCTCTCCCCATCAGGGGGTGAGCATGAGTTAAATGGCAATCTCAGGTACTAGCTTACAAATACTGACCTTTTCAGGCGTGAAAAGGTGTGGGTTTGCAGGTACAGTGTCAGCTACAGGTTTACAGCAAGACAAGAAGTGCATCCATGATGTGCCTTTATCACACAGGTTTGTAAAAGTCAAGTGACTTCAGTGCTCTCTTATGGAGGAAGCATTACAGCTTACCGTGCTTGGAAGCAGGCAGTGTAATTTCCCAAGTTTAAGTAAACTCTGCTAGTTGCCACACATCTAATTTTTCTTCAAGAAGCTTGTTAATACCAGCTCATTTTGAAGTCTCTAGATAGCCAGCTTTAGTTTTGTAGAAGGGAGGAAGAAAACTTATTTGGTTTGCTTCATTGTACATCAAAGCTTACTATTAAATTGCTTTTTAACTATTTATAGCATTCACATGTAATGTACCTAGTGTTTAATACAACAGGTAAAACACAGATCCTTCTCTGGCTCTCTTACAGCTGTGATTCTCTTCCCAGGCAGCCCAAAGTACATTAACTGTGTGACTGGAAACAGGATTAGGTGTTTGGCATATAAAAGAATAAAAGCATGCCCTTCCTGCAGCATTTCATGAAGCTCTCTCTGTTAAAGTGTGTCCTAGGTTACAATGTAAGATGTGACCAGTAGTATGTATTCTATCACCATCTTCATGAGCTGTTGAAACCAGGTGGGGCAGTGTTTCCCTTGCCTCCTCCCTCTGGACTATCTTCTGTTAACAAGCCCATCGATGCCTTGCCACTTGACTCATAGAGAACTCCCTCCAGGAGCTACCTCTGTTTAACGGGCAATCAAGGACCCACCTTGACTCCAAGAATAACACCAGTCCATTGTGAGATGCTCTGCCCAGGGGGAGGAGCCAAGCGTTCCCACCAGGATATAATCTGGGGTTCAGGACAGCACAAGGCGGCTTACCCACTGGATTTCCAGAGGACAAGAGCTACCAGACCTGTCTATGGGATCACTGCTTCAACGAGACCACTTCATCTGAACTGCTATCACCACCCTAACTGAGTGTCAGGCTGTATTCTGACTGTCAGTGGGTTTTTTTGTACTATTGCATTTACTTTATTTTTCCTATTAAATTATATTTCTGACTTGGAGTCGCTCACTGGTTTGCTTTCAAATCGTTACAAAGTGTAAGTAATACTATGATAGGCTTCAGTTACATGAAGAGTAGGTGATCAAAAAGAGAGGAACAGAAGTCACCTGGATCTAGAATCAAAAGTACTGGGGGTAACACACCAGGGAAGCACCCAGATCCAAACATGCCTATGCTTTGTGTGAAGCTTCAGTGCAACTATTAAAACATAAGCCCATATCTAATTTGATACAGTAACAGCAAAAAAAAAAAAAACACTTAAAAATGGTATGTGCAAATCTCCCACAAATACAGGAAATTATTACAATAACCTGGAATGTAGGGGAGACCCAACCCTTGACAACTGCTTAGTTAATCACAATCAAGATGTGCTCCATGTTGTTGTTCCTCTGGAACGTTCACCTTGCTATACATTCATAAATTTTGGAAATCTGCCCATCAACTATGCAGTTCATGCTTTCATAACAGGAACAACATCTTAAAAAGAGAGATACAAGACCCTGAGCATATCCTTTTATTTAGAGTAATGCGTTTACGATAGCAGAGTACTCTTTCTGGAAGTTAAATCACTGAAAGCTACAGAAAATCAGGCTGAGATTACCATGACAGATCCTCCTCTCACCTCCCTTTCAGAATAATAAAATGTGCTATTTAGAACCAGTTCTTAAATTTGAGAAAAGGGAAGGGCAAGAACAGACCTTAGAAACCTTTTCAGCTCTGAGACCCCATCCTCACATACCCACGCAATCTATGAATAAAACCAAGAGAATAATGTAGTGACAGAATATGCAAGTCCTAAAACATACTTTTGTGAAAATGAACCAGATTCATTTGAACACAAGCTAGAATTAGAAGAATAGCAGATGGCCAACTGCAGCACCACTGAACAGCTTGATTTAAAACGGTGAGTCAATTCTTAAAATAAGGTTTTAGAGCTGGAACAGATTCTCTAGTGATGACAGGAAACTTGGTTCAGACACAGGAACTCAGATTATTTTCAAAGATCAACTGGACACCATTAGCCAGCCACATTTTTTTAAAATTTCCTTGCATCAAAAGGCTGCTTTAAGTGTTCCTCTAGCAGTTATAACTGAAGATTTTTTTTTTAAGCTACCCTCACTTTAGACCAGCTTCTCCTGCCAGGCTTTAAAGAACTCACATCCTCCTCCCCAGCCTCATCAAGCTCTGAAGTTGGTTTTACTTCAGCTGTAATAATTTCACAAACTCATTGCCACTCTGCTGTGGGTACCTACATTTGGGAGCAAGATCCTTCATAAAGACTGTTATTTTAACACACTGATTTGCTTTCTAGGCCATATCTTCAATAACAAAGAGGATGAAGACAGAAATAAAACTACTATGGTCAGAGATCCTTGGGTTTAGTGTCATTAGTAGAGACTGAACTCAGTCAATCCTCCCATAGGCTTCCTGCTTAGGGTGAACCACCTACTCAAGCTGTCCACCAAGAGGTTCTTCTATTACTTGTGAGAAACAAACCTTTTTTGGGAGTGGGGGAAAGAACTTAACTTTCAATACCTAACTTTTTCCTCTCTCATTAAATTAAAAGAATTAAAAGTAAACAAAAGTTCTTTTCTCCCCTAGAAAACTTTTTGCCATGTACTACCACCACCGATGTCAGGATACTCCAAAATCCACCCTGAGCACGTTGATATTACCACATCATTGTGTAAGGACAAGCAACACGGGAAAGCCTTGCTTGAGAGTTGTGATCAAGTGCTTTTCATTACCCTTAGACTAAAACTGAAACACTTCAGTTGTCATTCCCTGCAAAAGGATCTTGCTTACATACAGCAAAGGGGCATTAAAGTTGGAAGCGGAACCACAACCCCAGACTAGAAACTACGGGCAGCGCTCTAAGCTTAACGTGGGGTCGCTGGTACAAGCGCAAAAGCACCCAGGCTTTCGAACGCCCCGAGGCTCGGGAGCTCCAAGCGCGGGCCCGCTCGCTCCGGCCCGGCGCAGCACGGCGCCAGGGCAGCTCCCTGCCCG
>NW_008615875.1:34514-36865 GCF_000691845.1 Merops nubicus | reverse complement strand
ATAATAAATAAATAAAAATATAATAAACACTGTTATAGAAGTAGTATTGCCTCT
Organism: Merops nubicus; assembly: GCF_000691845.1. Classification (NCBI taxonomy): domain Eukaryota; kingdom Metazoa; phylum Chordata; class Aves; order Coraciiformes; family Meropidae; genus Merops; species Merops nubicus. The sequence goes on along the minus strand of NW_008615875.1, from coordinate 36,811 downwards.
TGTGTGTGGCAATATCCAGATTAAATGAAATTCAGAATGATTTCTGGCTGTACTATACTGAGGTGTGATCCAAGCCAGTAATATATGCCATTATATACACTGAGCTACAAAGTGATGAGGCTAGTGGAGAAAACAATGAAATTCAATCATACCACAACGGCTGATCTTCTCAAAATTTCTTCAGCTCTATGTGGAGAGTTGTCTCAAATATAGCATAGACATTAAATTTCATGGCATTTTTTCATCACTATATTGGTTCAGTTTAAAATAGCAACTAAAATATTTCTTCTAGCAGATAATTTGAGTTTGTTGAATTATGTTTTTGGTAGTTGTAAAATACAGAGCTTTAAGCAAGATATGGTGATAGATAAACCAAAACAGTTGTATAAAATATGTAACTATCCTGCATTATTGAGCTAATGTTTCATTATTAACAGATAATGGTTTCATTACTGTGTTTCATAACCAGAAAATCTAGAACATATTTTAAGTTTTCATTAACTCCTTAAATAGGAGTTAAAACATACAAAACAATGACCTTCCTGGTTAACTGGAAACAATTTTGTGGTAAATAGTTGTATTACGGATGCAAAGATCTTAAACAGGATTAGAGAAATTTTTCCATACCTTAGAGAAACTGATTGCCTGCTCTGATGGCTGTGGGAACCTCGGCTGGTCTGAGGAATCGGGATGCAAGCAGATAACCGTGTGTCCCTGAAGATGGGGGGAACTACTGAGCACAGTGGAGTAAACAAGAACAGGAACTGCCAGAAGAAACTGCTAGACCTCCAGAAAGAGCACAAAGGAAGTTTCTTGAAGTTACAGCAGAAAGTTGTCCAATCATGAATTGTTGGTCCTTGATTAAACCAATCATATATAGACACATATGTTTAAGAAAAGGTATTAAAAAAAGCTTGTTAGAACAATAAAAGTGCCTTCTTGCTCACAAGCTTCTGTGCTGTGTCCATCTCAATGACAACAGATGGCCTTGATACATCATGCACTCCTACAAGGGGTGCAATAGGATTTTTTTCAATATGCAGCTGTTCATAGAACTTTCCCCCCAGAGTCAGTCATCTTAATTGCATGGACTTCATATACATTAGGATGAGAATCATAGAATGCTTTGGGTTGGAAGGGACCTTAAGTATCCTCTAGCTGCAACCTAACCCCTACCCCTCACTCCTGTCATGGGCAGGGACACCTTCCACCAGACCAGGTTTCTCAAAGCTGCAGCAAGCATGGCCTTGAACACTTCCAGGGACAGGGCATCCTCAAATTCTCTGGGCAACCTGTTCCAGTGCGTCAGCACCCTTAGAGTGAAGAACTTCTTCCTTATATGTTATTGTTCTGGTTCGTGTAAAAAGGGCTTCAGGGCAGGACCCACACGGAACAGAACTGTGTGCTCCCCCCACCCCACCCCCAGCGAGAGAGAGAGAGAGAGAGGCTTTGAACCGATTGGGAGTTAAATAAAAATAAAATATATTGTTTAACAGGGAACAGAAAACAAAAAGGGAGGTAAAATTATACACAAAGAGGAATACAAAAGTAAACAAGATATACAAAACCCAAATCTCAGAATGGTTCTGGGCTGCACAGAGGGAGGCACACCAGGACCCACAGCCATGGGGAAGGGGGCGAAGCACCCACTTTCTGCCCCTTTTAAAGACTGTGGAGAGGAAGGGGAGGGAATATACTGTTTTTCCCCAGGACCCTCCCAGGTCCTAGAAGATCACCCACCCCACCCCCCCAAGCCTCAAACCACAACAGTCATCTAAGTCTACACTGTGTCCATACTGAAATAAAAAGTGCTTAACTACAAAGTCGTCAATACAACTACTCTCCAATGCTATATCCTCTGCAGATAGCCACATAATCCTTTTCATCTTATTGAAGAAGTGATGTCTGAAAAATAAAACTGTTGTCTGAATAAATTCAATAAGAATTTTAAATGAAGTCTACTCTTCCAAAAAGAGTAGAAAAAGGACATAACATTTAGCTCCATAAGTAAACAAAGCAGTATAGGACTACCTCTAGAAAGTTGTCAGCATAGTTACCCTGGCTGTTAGGTTTCACGACTAAACAGGAAGATGGGAAGATATTGTAGTGTCACACAGTGTGAACAGTGAAAGTAATAGGTAGATTTAGACACAGTTTTACCTTCTGGAGAGCACTGTAGGGGAAAGGGACCTGGGGGTCCCGGTAGACAACAGGATGACCATGAGCCAGCAATGTGCCCTAGTAGCCAAGAAGGCCAATGGCATCCTGGGGTGCATTAGAAAGGGTGTGGTTAGTCG
>NW_008615875.1:0-34070 GCF_000691845.1 Merops nubicus | reverse complement strand
CCTTCCTGTGTGATGTACTCTAGGTGGTCCTGCTCTGGCAGGGGGGTTGGACTAGATGATCTTTCGAGGTCCCTTCCAACCCCTATGATTTTATGATTCTATGATTCTATGATTCTATGATTCTGTAATATCTTACTTCCTAGTTCATAGAAGCAGAAACCTCCTGTAAAAATGTTCTTGGAGGGTTATGTATTCTTTTCAGTCTGAGACTGACTAAGGTATATATGTTGTGGTTTGAGGCTTGGGGGTGAGACAGATGACAGCTAGGAGCCTGAGAATCCCAGGGGGGAAGCAGTTATTCCCTCCTCCTTCCTCTCCACACTCTTTAAAAGAGGCAGGAAGTGGGTGCTCCAGGGAGGAGAGCACAGTGGGGCTGCATCCACATTGTTTCGAGCAATCCTTCACCATCTAAGATTGGGTTTTGTATATCTTGTATTTACTTTGTCTTTCCCCCATCTTTGTTCATATAGATATATACACACACCCCTCTTTTCTTGCTTTCTGTTCCCTGTTAAACAATATACTTTATTTTCATTATTATTAACTTCCAATTAGTACAAAGTCTCTCTTACTCCTGGCTTCCCTTTTTATCTTCCCATCTGGGGGAAAACTAAGGGATAGGGAGGGGGAGCACAAATTCTGCTCCATGAGATCCTGCCCTGAGCCCTTAATAGGAGACAATATGCTTGCTGTGTGTTTGATGAGATTCTGAATTAATTCGCACAGACGCATCAGCCAGGCTGTGGGACTTCCACACTGCTTTTGCAGTGGCAGTTTTGACCGGCAGGGCTACATCTCCACTCCCCTGACACCAAAAATATGCACACCCCAAATATTTAGACCCTAGCAACCTTTTTAACAAAAGTAGACAAAGGCAGAGCCTTTTCAGTTATGTTCAGTATTTGAATTCAGTATCCATTCTGTTAACACACAAATTCAGATGGAAAAAATCCTAAAAATGTTCAGGAGCTAGCTGGGATAAAGTAAAAAAGCCTGCTGAGTGCTGCTTAATAGGTTTAACTGAGGGCAGCTACTTCCAGGGATAAGTATCTGATGGGAGAGCTAGAATCCCTAGGTCTGGCAGCAGCAGTTACTCTTGCCTGTAGATAATTAGCCCATGTGAGACAGGTGTGATAACCTGCTAATACAAATCAGTGGCCTCAGAGCTTGTTCTGGAGGCCTTGACCATAGTTCTCCATACCTGAATTTAATCACATATGATGTGGTCATGTGCATGCTGTAATCTTCCTACAGTGCTGCTGCAGATATCTAAGGGACTTTTCTATTCAGGCTAAAGAAAAGATGTGTTCATACTGTATGAAATTCCTCATGACTTACTAGAGGAATTGATAGCCCTTTAGCTAAAAGGTGGGTGAACAAGTATTAAGCAAAAATTATTTCAGATGTAACCAGTTTAAGTTGGAACATCTGCCTGTGTGACACAGGACTATTACCAGTAAAGCTGATGCCCTGCCTTGTGAGTATATGCTTCAAGGATGTCATGGACTGAAAAATAGGACAGCCGCAATTTTTATTTTTATATATATATATAATTTTATTTATAAATCTAATTATATATGCATTTATTGCTTCGTTTCAATATGTACAGTTTATTTACAATAGAACTTGATCAGGACTTTGTTCTTTATCATTAACTGTCTTTCTGTGCTGCTTTTCCCCTGAAAAAGGATGACTTAATAGGTACAAATATCACAGAGAGAAATAGGACAGTAAGAGGAGCTGAAAGCAGTTATACTGTTTTGACCTTTAGTAAAGCTGAGATTCCTAAAAGCTAGTTTTGTAGCACTCCAATGTCTAGATTGTTGAGCAAGCTTTGAATGTGTTACCCAGGATACTTTCTGTTGGATAGACCATTCAAGCACAAGCAGTCAAGCGCAAAGAAATATGTGAGACAAGTCTTGAAGAGATTCTTGAGCCCTACGTCTCCTTTTCTGTGAGTTTTCTTCTACTCCTTTTAATTGTGTTTTTGCCTCCCAGAGCATGAAGTGAAAAGTTCATATTGATGAGCAAAAATCTAAATCCTTCAGATTATATTTATCTCTAAAGAACTGTACCAGGCTTGAAATAATTCCTGTCTTCCCATGACCTTGACAGGTTTCCAGAAAAAAAGCTACAGAATCTGGAGAGCTCTATTGCAGGTCATGCTGGAATAATTCAGAGGCTCTATTTAAGGAACATATGCTGCATTCACTTATTTCTAAGAGTCTCAGGTATAAAAACTTACCATCCTGAAGAGAAAGAGAGAAAAAGTATGATATTAGGGAGCAAATCGAAACAGGAAAAAGTACATCACATTAAATTCTAGCAAGTATCTATCTATTTATTTATTTATTTATAGAGAAAACACTGCTTAAAGTAGCTGTAGGTTGAAACTTCATTATTTTCAAATATGACTACTGTACATTAAGTTTGGGAAAGAAGAATTCTCTATAGCAGAAGAAATATTCTGATCCTTTGTATATGTATATAAACCAAGAGCAATCGCTCACCAGGAAAAAGCCGTGCCTCGTTTACACCACCATATATAGGGTTGGATTTGTCCCATTTTCCTCCTTGTCTAGAACTACTAAGAAATGAGGAATATTGACCCTTATTTTTTCATTAAAGTGGTGTTAAAGCAGTGCAATTCCAGCCACTACTGGATTAGGACAAGAGCAATATGGGTAAAAGTGATCAGAGATTAGAATATCAATATCCATACACAGGCAGGGTTTGTAAAAGACCTTGTGCTATGAGCTGCCTTCCTGTAGGTGTGTGAATGTATCCTGAGGTAAGGTTCTCACCTATATAGACAGAAATCTTAAGACGCACGGGGAAAATAAACTGGGATTTTCCACTTTGGTTTTCTCATGTCATGGTTGCATTACTACAATCTTACCATGTTTCCGTGAAAGCGGCAGTGCCCACAGGAAGCCATGCAGTCTCCAGACAGCCAGACAAGAGACACTGTAGGGTTCAAACAGGCTAGAAGGCAAAAGAAAGTTTGAAAATAAGTTTCAGTAGTCACCAAGTACAACAAAATGTGCCTGAGAGCATTCTGTGATCCATGAAGACGTCCAGCAGCAAGGCTTGGCAATGCAGGCAACAGAGCTGAGTGCAGTGTGGAACGTAAGACGTTTTGTTGCCACTTGTGCAGCTGCATTTCTTTTCAGGCACAAAGGCTTTACCTGAAGGCATTGTAAAATAAACATTCAGCAGTATTGCTGCTGTCTGTTGCCTAATCTGAATCATCACAGTCATCAGTGACTCTGTGCTGTATGTGGTACTTAATGGGCTGGAAAAATCAAGGGAGCATTGGTAGGCTCATTCTACCTTTTCTTCAAGTTCATACCTGTGGAATCGTGACTTGCAGAGCAGGATGACATTTTTTGCTAAACATGGACAATCAGTGCAGACAGTGAGATTCTCGTAGGCCTGAGAAAGTCCGTGAAATGACATTGAATTAGGAATGAAGCAAAATAACGAGGAGATAAGGGGGCTCCGTTGGCGGCTCACTCAGACAAGAATGTAAGCACTGGCAGAGCCGAGGACAACAATTCTAAAGGCTGACAGGGTGCATGGACAGTGATTATTATCCAATCTGTAGCTCAGCTTAGGCATGTGAACAGGCTCGTTAACCTATAGGGTTCAGGAGGCTGTCTCTTGTCTACTCTAAAAGGCTGTAAAACTTTCCAATAAACAGATTTGTTTGCTGACCCCTTGGAGTGTGCATCTTTTCTCCGGAGCTACATCCCAACACATACCAATCACAAAGCACATAGTTTTTCATCTTATTTCCAGTTGCTACTATGTGTACTTCGGAAGGACAAAAGCAAGTCTTATTCATTATATTAAATGCATAGCATATGTTTAGCTGAATATCTTTCATCCCAAATAGTGATTTATTTTTTTTTAATTTCAGTCACAGGTAAATCATTTAGCATGTAGTTTGTTTCGTAGACTTATACGGAGATATGTACATATGACTGATTTTCAAATGTGAGGTGCTTAAGCAAAGACATTGGAGACTGGCTTAGTTTGAAACACATTTATGGAGAGACAATTGTTAGTTAAACCACCTTTATATGGTTTTCTGGGATTTTTTTCCATACTGGCCAAATAAATACAACCTGAAGTGTAATAAAATAAGTTCAGAATGTGCTCATAGTTCTCTTGCGTAGTGTACGCATTTTGGCCCTAAAATGCTTCATATGAACCACAGTTCAACTTTTTCTTTTTAAAGAAGGTTTTATTTTCTTATCCAAAAAGATTTTGTGCCTGCCTCAGTTAAAGCTGGGTTATGGTCTATTGGTGTGATGGATATCATGCTCTAGAGGTAGTGTCTGGAAACCATTTGTGTAAGTTTATGCAGTGTCCAAGGCTGACAGTTCAAAATTTCTTAGCAAAACAGCAAATTCCTCTTTCTGAAGTATGCTCTTTATCTTGAGTCACCTTGTCAAACAGGTGACAGCAGATGGAAAGTCAATGGTATTCAGTTCCTTGCTTACCAAAGTCATTGTCTCTCTTTGCTATTTCAGAGTTCAGAACAAACAGTCTGTTTCATTTCTGCAAACCTCTGTAATCCTACATGGTCAACAGTCATAACGCTTTGATCTTTGACCATCAGTGGGTTTCTGCCATATCTGCCTTTTGCTGGGGCCTAGAGAGAGCACTGGAGGGAGGTAGAACCATTACTAACATTAGGTTACAGGAGAGGGGCAATTAAATGTAAAACCAAAGGCATTTAACTATGGGTTGAAAATCTGCAAAAGCTTAAAACTGTAGACACACAGAAAACCTAACTAGAGAGGTGGACCTATGGCTAACCTGTTTTACTAACCTTTCAGCTCAATTTCTCTGTTAGAGAATGACACATTTCTTTTAATACAATACCGTAAGCAAACCCGTGAAAGAGAATGGCTGTTTTTTAACGTAGTCAGAACCTGAATGTTCTATGACCTCGTTTAAATTGAAAAAAAATTGGAGAAGTATTTATTAAGTCTAGTCAGAAAGAATTTGACTTCAGTTTTGGCCATTTTCTTAAATTTTCTTAATTTGGGCTTTCTTTTTTTTTTATGGGGAAAAAGCCCTAAAAGCTGATTCCTGTAGCAAAACACTTTACTTTCTTCTCAGATATGCCATTTTTTAAAGGATACAAAAAAAAAATGTGGGCATTTTAAAGAAAATAGTGTACAGAACTGTACAGTAAAAAAAAAAAAAAAAAAGGTAATCCAGTATCTTTTGGATATTCTTGAAACAAAAAAGCACAGTAATTTAAGAAGCTGTTTCAGAGAGTTAGAGACTTCCTAGATCAAAATTGTGGACCAAACCCTGCTTACTTATTGAAAGGCAAACACATCACTCATTTAATTCCATCATGAATGATGATAAAGGGACAGAGGTATTTCCACTGTAATGAACCTGTGACAAAGGAGCAATCTGCTTCCACCTCCTCCTTTACAGTACTTCCTTCTAACCCATTTGTAGCACAGGGCATCGGGAGCCAGCTAACAAAGTCCTATTTATACTATTTTCATAAGATTATAAATAGTCACAAGAAATGCCCCTTGATCACCTCAGAGCTGATCTGGGATAAAGAGGAGTTTGAAAGGTTAGGACTATTCTGTTTCTTTGGCAAAGGGGTTCTAGTAGCCTGATTTATTTTTTTTATTATTCAATACAAGGGTTACTGTCGATCAAAGGGATTAAAAAACAAATATTTATCTCTGTTGTTTCAATTTGTTTACTTCACATTTGACTGAACTTTGGATATTACCAGTTTCACTGGAAATGACCCACTACCCACTGGCAGGAACAGAGAGCAGAGATGATAGTGATTCCAGCTGTCACAGTTCTGAGAAGCTCTGGGACAGTTAAGATGCTTTTTGCCCCAGTTTGTGAGCTTGGCCCAGCAGATTATAAAGGCTTTGGGATTCCTGTCACTGGCTTCTACGGTTTCATGGACAGCCTTCCTCCAGCCTCACCACTGGGGGCATCTGCCCAGCAGTGGTGCCTCATAGGAGAACAAGAGCAGGAGACAAAGAAGGTAAAAGAAGTGGGGGAAAACCTCTATAGACTCTTCTAGAAAAAAAAGGCTTATATAAGCACTGCCTCTTTGTCTTCTCTTCCATGAAGAGCATGGTGACTACTTTATTCCAGCACAGCAAAGCATTTTTCACACAGACTTAACTCTAGGTGTTGGCATATTTCAGTGGAAATCAGACTACTCGTGTAAGGGCACACTTGTAGCAAATAGCTTAGAGATACCTTTGTGTCAAACCAAAGGCAAGCTTCTTCATCAGCCAAATCCTATTTGAAATTCTAAAAGCCTTGTAGACAGTCACAACAGGAACTGCTCAAATGTCATTTAGCATGGCACAAGCTGCATGAAATGCTGCTGTTTCAGAAGCAAATAGGAAACAGGAAGTTTTCTAAAAGAATTAAATAGTAATAAATAACATCACGTTCTTAGAATATTGCAAGGACAAAGAGGGAGAATGAGTCACTTCCCAGTCACAGGAATTATTGAAAGGAAAGAGACTCGTATGGTTTGTGTTTGGTTTTTTTTTTTTTTTTTTTGTTTGTTTTTTTGTGTTTTTTTTTTTTAATTTTTATTTTTTTAGAGTCTCATGTCAATAATCCAAAACTAACAACTTGCAAAAGTACATTTCAAATGTGTGGCTGGAAGTCTTGGAAGGATTTTGAGCAAAAATACAAAACTCTCAGCAAGTTCTTCAAAGTATTTCAGCAGGCATCTCCTGTAACCGTACTGAACACCTTGTATTTCAGCCACCTGGCCCAAGCCCACCCAGCATTCAAACCAAACTGTATTAATCAAAAAGGAATTAAATTATTTGATTCAAAACCCATGAAAGCCACATATTGCATATAATGAAATTAAAAACAAACAAAAAAAGCTAGTTACAGACATAAAGTTGTCTTTCTCTGCCGATGTGCAGTGCCTGACTTCAGTAGAGCTGTGAGAGAAAACAGCAGGTTTTAGATAGATTGCCACCTCTTAGAATGTTGTAAATTGAGGCAGCTCCAAAGTCAGTCACCGCACAACTGTAAGGTGAGACAAGAGTTTTGTGACAGCTGAATGATTAGAAGACAGCCACCCTAAGTACTGAAGTCTTAATCTAACACTACCCTCAGCAGAGATGCTGGCAAATATGACAAACGGGGAGTTTTTCAAAAAGGAATACAGAACTGCTAATTACTATCTTGCAGAACCTATTAAGGTACTATAGCTGTGAAGAAATGTCAGCAAGTCTTTCAAATAAATGCTAAAGAAGTTTTATTGATGCACATACAGCATTACTAATATAGAGATGTATTCTGTTTCCCATTAATTGGGGTTCCTTGTTCTTTTAAATGGAAAATAAATACAAGTTTTTGTAAAATTATGTTTGGGTGGTTTCCAGAAAAGTTTTTCCTTTAGTTGTAACAAAGAAAATACCGGGGGAAATAGAACAATAAGTGTGAGTAAACTGCTTGAGATAGCAAATATGAATTGCAAATTTATCTATTAACTGATGTGGTTATGACAGGCATAGGAAGTAAACAAGATATAAAATAAAATATAAAAAGATATTGAAAGGAAAAATTTTTTGGACCATTTGTCAGTATGGTTTCTGGCTTGTGAATTCATTATATTTTTCTCTGATTATCTTTAAGTAAAATGACAAACTATTTTGTTTTTCAGCAATAAAAGAAAAGCTAACTCTCCTTTGAACCTTTACTTAACTAAACCTTTGACTTTAGCTACTAATGGTAACGTGGCTTGTAAAAATTAAGGTACGAGATATATTAGCCCAATTAAATAGTAAGGTAAATGTGGCAATCATGAAACTTTAGTGATGCAACTTTATTAAAATGTATCTCAGTGCACAAGGAAGCACAAACAAGATGATGAAATCTTGTGCCAGTCCTTCATATTTGTTTAATTAAACACTGAAAAAAAGTCTTTATTCCCTCTCACACAGATTTTGTGAAAATAGTACATTTCTTTAAACAAGATGTTATTAAAAGTAAAGAAGATACCAGCTAGATTCCTTCTCACCAGATTCTCTTTAACACAATTGTTTCCCTCCTTCATAGATGTATTGTTTTTAAAATGTGAATAAAATTATAAAGCTTCTGAACAACAAAAAATTGCTCAGGATCATCTTTCATCCCTCTACTGAGTGGAGGAACAAATGAAAACCTATGTCTGAGATGTGCTGTACACACAGCTCAAACAATAGCATTCTGTGTGTGCACAGCACCAAGGCAGACAGCAGTCCTGTGCAAACCCAGTGGCAAGATGCTCTACACGACATCTGCTGGGACTAAGTCATATGCAGACTTGCTGGTATAATGTTTGGAATCCGATTAAACCAAGAGTTTAGAAATCGTGTGAAAATCCTGCCAAGCTTGTGGCCTTTGTCAAATGAAAACACCCCAACAGCAGTTTCAGCATCCCTCCAACCGCTCCCCATACTGGTACAGATCTTCTGTACACTGGTACACCTGTTTCTACAAGGTCACTGAACCATAACAAATGTCAGCTCTTTGTAAATCAATACCAGTAATACTCCAAAGGCTTGCCTATACCAAGCTGCCACTGTGAAACTAATATAGTTCTCGAAAGAGGACTGGGAGACCCAGAAAACATGCTGAGATGCAGAGAGCTCAGTCTAGCAAAGAGAAGGTTAAGAGGTGATTTTATCACAGTTTCTAGATATATGCAAGGAAAAAAGACCTCCTGCACAGAGAGCACTTTGATTCAACAGATAAACTGGAAGCTAGATAAAATGGAAATGTGTGCACATTTTTCACACTAGTCTAGCATTGGAACAGATTTTGAGGTATGTCAGGCTTTACCCAGCTCTTGAATTCCTTAAATCTGACTAGCCTCTCTTCCTATGACACGTCATTCAAGTGCATTGCCGTTAGACATGATGCAGGACTCATTCAAAGAATTTTATACCATTTCCTTATGAGCTTCAAACCAAGTGGTCATAATGTTTCTCTCCAGCTCTGTAATTCACATGTAAATGGAATTGTCCTGATGCAGTTAACAGCAACTTTCACTCTGCTTTCTAGGTGTGGTGGTTTAAACCACTTTTATTGTTCAGGGGCAGGTTCAGTAAAGGTGACAGAAAACTGAACAAAATTAGCAGCAAATGAACAGTTTATTACAGAGGGTTGAACAGGGGAAGGCGGGATACCCCAAAGGGACCCCAAAATTATACAGAGAAATTTTGTGACAAGTAGGGAAAAAATAACACAAAGGGGAAAAGGGAGGAAAAAACCAAGAAAAACAAGAAAAGAGAGCTGCTCTCTCTACTAGATGGATAGCTGAGAGAGCAGGGGGAAGGGTAGGAAGAACTGTCTCTCCCCCCCACTTCCCTCTCTCCTGGAAGCACTCCTGGCCCTTAAGTCTCTGAAAGAAACACAAGAAAAAAGTAAAAACAACTCCCTCCCACCACCACCCCGAAGGGTTACTTGCTCACTGAGAGAAAACAGGTGAAACCATGGTGGGGGGGAAGAACCCGCTGAAATCCGTTGCCTTCCTCCTAGTCCAGCCATTTCTCCCTTTGTTTTCCCGCGTGATGGGAGGTGGCAGGGTTGGGGCAGGAACAGGGTCTGTCCCCACTCTGGGACCGAGGGGCACATCGTTGTTTTAACTGCATGCCGTGAGGAGGGGGCGCAGGCCAGAACAGGGTCTGTCCCCGCTCCGGGAGCGAGGATCCATGTCGTTGTTTTTTCATGTGTGCCGGCAGGTGCGGGGTGCAGGCAGGAAGAGGGTCCGTCTCAGCCGGGACCGAGGGGCCACGTTGCCACTTTCCCGTGTGCCAGGAGGTGGGGGGCAGGCAGGAACAGGGTCCATCTGCGCTCCGGGACCAAAGGGCCACGTGTGCCGCGAGACCAGCCCTGGGGCCTTCCGTGTGCCGGCGGCACGTGACCCACCCAGCCCCGCCGGCTCCAGCCCGACCCCAGCCTCTAACCCCACCCAGCTGCTGTTCTAAGGAAAAGCTGAATTTTACCAAACAAATAAGTGGGGATTTCTTACATTCTTTTTTCCCCAAACCCCCTTTGCCCCCCCCCGCAATCCCAGCCCAGCCACTCCCCAAAAACCAGTACACTGGGGGAGCAGGATTTTATTTCACAAATGCATAAATGTTTGCAGTTTGTGCTGTTGGCTCCAAAGTCTTAATATTGCCTAACTACATTTGGTGATTGTTTATTTATTAAATTACAAAGTGTTGCTGGGGATGGCTCCTAAACACCAGAGAATCTGATTGCCTGTACGCATTGCCCATTAGAGCTCATTCTTTTTGCATGTTGACCTTCTTCTTCTTCCCCTTCCATCAGGAAGTTGGTGAAGATAAGAGTGGTTCATTTGATCTCATATAAATAGCTTGTAATGGAATAACGTTGACCTTAGAAATATTTAAATTATGTTACTATTAAAAATGAAGCATGCCTATTAAGTTTACTGACTTTCTGGTAGTTTCATCTGAGATCCAGCTAAATCTCTGAGATTAAAATTTCCCACGAGTCTGTTTGCTTTTGACTTATCTCACAGTTCATGTCATTTGCTGTTCTGTGACATTTTGAAGTGAGTTTTATAGAACAAAATAGCCCTTCAAGGCAAAAGTAAATGCTTGAAATAATAGACCAAAATATGCATTTCTGTAAGTGCTACATAGGAATAATATAAAGGAACTTCATTAGAAAATGTTGGATGTTTGTAAATGGAAACTTTTCTACCAGTAAGGCTATTATAACTGGCAATTAGATTAATAAAGCTATTGACTGATTACATAAAATCCTGCTTTTTTTTTCTCCCCCCGACTACCAGGTACATGACGGATGAGGCAGGCATCATTAATCTGTGGGTCTAATGGGGTTATTAGCACTGTGTCAGTATATCAAACTCACATCCATCTGCCTATCAGAACAGATTACAGAGTCCACAGCACTCAAGAGACAGAAAACCAATACCAACTGATAGGCCATCAGGACATCTTTAAAGTCATAACTGTCTTACTGCCACTTGAGTTATGCGAGCCTTTAGCTTTATTTCTTCAGGAATTTGAAAGGAATAGAGTTAAAAAAAAATAAGAATTCCATCAAAAACATGTAGTCCATTCTGCTTAGGAAAGGAAAAATCCTTAGTGGTAATTTTTTATTAGTTTGAGGAAAAATAATTCTCAAAGGAAGTTTTTGCAGAGTTGTAATGAGAGCCATCACAGTTATCCAATATAAGCCATACAAATGCAACGCCTTGAAATATGGAAGCAATAATTCCAGGATAAGCAAACAAAAGGAAGAAGCTTGTGTATTTCCTTAGTCCTATGTTTTACCATATGTAAATCATAGAGGTGATCATTATACTTAACAGGAAACCTTAACATATATTTTAATTTGGTACTTTAGGACTGCTCTTGTTTGACATACCTTGTAAAAATAAGTCTTTAGGCTTCAAAACACTCTTGAGATGTTATACTGGAAACCTCCATAGTTGATGCAGTATTTGCAGGTACTTTAGGAGAGATGGGATATGAATATAAGGCGTATGACACCAATGCTTGAGCTACAGTCTTTATATATAATATATATATAATTATATCACAGTCTTAATAGTCCCTGGGCAGAGTGCCATAGCTTGTAATCATATTGCTTCCAGTTCAGCAAGCTGGCTTAAGCTGGGCCTTTGAGCACGGGCTCACTTTTCTGTATATGGCGCTCTAATGTGCCACGGGCTTTAAGTGGAACTGCTAGATGTTGGAAAAAGGATACTACGTTAAGACACCAGTCACAGTGTCAGATCTGCTGAATATAAGGTGAAAAAGCTAACAAGAAAAGTAAATGGAAAGCAAAGTTGATAAGCAATTAATTGCTACTATTCTCACTTTGACATAAAATCTGAGGATGGGATTATTTTTTTTATTGAAACTTCGTTTCAGTTATTCCTGAAAATGGAAATGATTGTTGACTAACATTTTTTTTTCTTTTTGCTAATGAAGAAAAATAAAGTTGATCTTCTTTGTGCATTCCCATAATGTGTTACAGATTACAGGTGGATAACCTCCATGAATACTTTTATGGATGACATTTTAGTTTGGAGGACAAAGTTGTACCTTCTTAACTTCCTAAGTGATCCAATGCTGAAATTAACTGCATGTGTAGAGTTTATTTCTTATAGGACCATTTTAATAACATATTATAATTCTCAGTGGTTTTCTTCACTGTCAAACCTTACAATCAAAGAACATTTTCTGGGTTTTCTGGATCAGATATTGTGCCCACTCCCACCAATATTACACTTACGTATTTCTTTATTATGTATGTTGCATACATCATGTATATAATAGCATAGTCTGTAATATTTGCTAAAAGTATCTCTCACAGTCCATTGTAACAGTTGTTTTCATGAGTGCTGAATATTACAGATAAATGATATATTTTTTATCTCAAAAAGCTATTGTAACTGTACTTTGTTTTTGTTTTTTTAAAGAAATTTGTTGGTAAGTTCTCTGTCTTTGCCACCTTCATTTCTGAGTTGTCAAAAACACCATCATTACAAACTTTTTCACTTGTCACCTGGGGTACTGACTAAAGCTAAGTAATTTTATTCCCATTTTATGAACATCTAAAGCAAATGAAAATTAAGTCCTCAATGTCACAAGATGACTGGGGAGAGTAAAAAAAAAGTAATCCTTCACAACCTTATGGAACATTTATACTGACTTCCACAGTCTTTTGGATCTGTGTTGTGAAATATATTGACAAACTTAGTGCATTGGAGCTGCCATTCCATTATTTCACTTTTTTAAAATGGCAGTTTAAAGAAATATATTATTGAAAAAAATAAAACAAACCAAACAACCTTTACTTTACTATGCCACCATCTGAAAGCAATTTTCTAGGTTTCTTTAAAATATTTTGAATTGCTGTGTGGGGAGTAGTTATTCTGTTATTTCTTTAAATTAACTTTGCTGTACTAAGTCAGGCAATGATCACTTCACATTTCCCAATCAGCCAAAAAGCCTTTACCTCTACACAACAAAATAATACTTTCCTTGCTGCTGTCTCAAAGCCCTGTGCAAACATTGAAGTGAAAACAGCTCTGTGTGAGGGAAGCAAGTACAGGGACATAATAAACTCCATTACCTTTAAAACTTTACTGTTCATCTCTGAGTAGAATTTCTACAAGACAGCAGCTGCAAATTAAAGGTAATGTAATTTTTTATTCTGCGGATTTCTGTATACATCACGTATTGACCCATTCACATTTAACTTGCTTTTATCCATGATTGGGATGTTACTTTAAATTATCACTTGTGTTCTACAGCAGCTGGTCCCCAGGCCAAAAGAGAGTACATTTTCTGGTTACGGGGTAGCAGAACTGAGAGATCCTGAACTTCCTACAGTCATCCTGAGCCTTTCTCACATCCATCAATCTCTCTCATCATCTGTCACTACAAGCCCTTCTTTGCTTTCTTTCTCACTTAACAGAGAACTGAAGTCAGATATGATTTTCCTCCCTGCACCAATCTCATTATTTCAAATAGATAGCTTTCTCTTTTTTTTTTTTTTTTTTAATGTTGGTGAAATATATTCTCTATTGAAAACTGCAAGTACAGGTTGATCAAAATTATACCTGAAGATTCAAATCTAAGAAAATAAAATAAATAAAGACACACCCCCCCCGGCTTATAGTGTTCCATTTTGGCATTTTGAAAGTGAACTTCTAAAATTATTTTTAGCTTTGAGAATGTAACTACTTTTTTAAAAGTAAGACATATATTGTAAATGAAATAGAACATCACTCTAAAAAATACCTGTTTTAAATTTTGTTAAGAGTATCATAAAGATGATCTCTTCAGGTTGAAGTGTGTCAAGGAGAGAAAAAAAGTCATTATTGTACATCTGTAATATAGTACAGCATATCAGAGCACAGAACAAGCAGCTCTGTCTACCTCGATAACCTTTGTTTTTTTTTCTTTTGCACTGGACTCACTACTGTAGGGTTTCTGATCTTTATCACAGCAATTCATTTGTCTGAACTTTAAGTCTATTCAGTAATAGGATCAGTGAGTTATAAAAGTTTCCTTTCATAAGTAGTTTTTTTCATATCTTTTCTGATCATCAAGGTGTATACGAACAAAAGAGTTCCTGGCTCTGCGTAATATTCATCTAACCCTTTTTTCTACTTTCTAACCTAAAATTTTGAAAAGAGAGAATACTAACTTTATACTTTTGAACTCATTTTATGGTCACTGGGTTCATCAAAATCCTTTCATATTTGCTTGTGGCAATGATCTTCTCACTGTTTGAGTCAGGGCTGCTCTCAGACCTCTATTTGATGCTCTCTGTTCACTTCTCTTCTCTTCCCTCCCAAAGGGGTAGAAAATGGGAATAAGGGAGAGAGAGATTTACGGATTAGAAAACTGAAACAGCTTTAATGAAAAAAGAAAAAAGAAAAAAAAAGAACATATTAAAAAACAGTATCAAACCCAACCCCCCTTGTGCCAGTTACATCACTGTCACCACTGAGGCTCTGGAGCAGACCCTGGGGGTAGTCCCAGACTGGATTCAGCGGCAGACTGGAACTGGGTTCAGAATCCGAATCCTGGAACTGGATTCAGGAACACATGGATTGGGATAGAAGGCAGAAAGGACAGAGTCCTCCTTGGATGCCAGTCATTGAAGAAAAGGCCTTAACACTCCTGATACCTCAGTTTTATACTGAATATGACAGAGAATACCTTGTTGGTCAATTTAGGGTCAATTGTCCTGTCTGCTCCTTCCTGCAGGTGCGGCTTTTTACTTTCTACACCCCCCAGTGTGGTACAGAAGATTAAGCGAACTTGATCTGAATACTAATCCTTGATAATAACTCTAAACATTGAACATTACCAGTGCTAGAAGCAGGCACTGTCTGTGACTTCATTCAGAAGGTGCAGTTAGAAGAGACTGAGCTGAAAAGTAGAATCACTGAATGGAATTAGTTCTGTTCTAACCCAAAATAGGACAGATGTCCAGAAGAAGAGAGAAATTCCCAGCTTTCTGCAAAGGGTTCTAGTCAGGTAATGAAACAGCTCTGCTTTCACTCTTATTCTTCCTGACTCTGACAGCTAGCTTGCATGTACATGTATTTCTTGGTTTGACTCTTGTATGGTTGTTCCAGGCCCTTTGAAGTGCTGGGGTTTAAAGCCCCAGCCCTGAATAAGGGTTGGCATATGGATGATGTCCTCAACCAGGCAAGGGAGACCTTCCTGATTGCTTTTCACCCAGGGTCTAGCCAGCCTTGGGTGGGAACTGATTAGAAGATCACCACCAGGTGCCTCCACCTTCCACATTAACTTGGAGGTGATGCATGAAGCCATCTCTATAAGAGTTGACTGCTTGCAGTAGGGTTGAGAGGTTTGTCTGTATGGTGTGTGTGTTGTGGGGGTGGAAGTGGCAGTAGTGGCTGCCATTGCTGCCTTCTAGCTAGTGGAAGGGCTTCCTGTTTCTTCACAGCAAGTGGAGTTCCTAGGATGGCAGGGCCACAACATGAAGCTGTCTCTGAGTCACTACTGTCTAACTGGGCTCAAGGCCTGGCTGCTACCATCTCCCACAGCTTAGCCCCTTGCCTGGTTTGCTCCCTTCTTCAAATCCCCTGTGGTGGGTGAGTGTATTGACTTGTTCCTCCCACTGGTTGTCTGGCAGTTTGGGTCTCTGGTGTGTGATGTGGGAGCAGAGGGGGGAGTTTGGCTGCTGGTCTGTCTGTTAATGATAATACTCTTCTATATTGGCCAAGCAGTCAGCAGAAGACTCAGCTTTTCCATTAGTCTGGAGAATAGTAAATCCATCTTGTTTTCTGGTATGTGTATGGATCTTTTGCTGTTTTCCTTTACCTTTTTGCCATTTCTCCATCGCCAAATCACTTCCACCATGACTGAAGTAATTTCTGATGCTTGCAAAGAGAAAAATAAGTTAATAGAGAATTAGGTTGTGGTTTTATCCAATCTAATTAAAATTAACTGATCTGGAAGAAGTGCTAAATATTTTCCTCTTTTGTCACATTTTGCCCACTCACGCTTCCAACTCAATAACATTTCTTTTAAATGTTTGTGCCTAAGAGTTTTTGGGGACATCTAATGGTGTTGCCTGTGGCTTACAGTTATAGACTTTGAGGACTTCCCTTACACAACCTCTTGCACAATAAGCTGTCTGATAGCCTAAATGCATAGCACTATATCTGCTGTCAAAAGCTGCCTGAAGCTTCCTTAATAAAGGCTGAAGGAAATAAATGTACATAAAAACATTTTGAAAGACTATCTGGGGACCATATCATGTCCAAGAATGGTCATGTGACCAAATATCTCCCGTTCTCTTCTCCACAGGAATATCTGGGATTACAGAGGACCCTTTAGTGGGTATTGGGCAAAGGACTGTGTTGCTGAGGGTCATGCTAACCTGCTGAGGGATGCCCATACAGGTGGTAGAGGCCCCATCCCTGAAGACATTCAAGATCAGGCTAGAAGGTTTGAGTAGCTTGATCTAGTTGGAGATGTCCCTGCTTATTGTGGGGGGCTTGGACTAGATGACTTTTGGAGGTTCCTTCTAGCCCAAACAATCTATGATGATGATGGATGGTGATTAAACCCAATTCTGTAGATTGCATACTTTTGTGAAATCATTGATTACCATTCAAAGCATTGAGTCAATACCCATGTAATCAGTGGACACATTTCTATCACTCTTAGTGGGCTTTGGTTGGGTTCTGCATCATATAACTTGTAAATATTGTGTCAGGAGACATTTTATGGTGTGTTTTTTTTTATTAAAACTAGAGATGTTTAAATATGTTTTTCTTTGTTGAAATAGCCTTTAATCTCACCCCCAAGAAGGTTTGTGTGCTTTCATTTTGAGTCTACATATTATTAAGCGCAAGTTCATTTTACTCTCATTAAACATTCAGTAGTGTTCCAGATAAAACTGTTTTTGTTTTCCACATGTACAGATCTGCTTGGTTTTCATAACAATGAAAGTCAAAGCAGAATATGTGAAGTGTAATGAAATCATTCAGCTTATTTGTAGTACTAATGTCATCATTTTGTTCAAAGGATTCTATTAAATCATTGAAAATTCAGGAACAAACGATGAATCATCTAGGAAGACATGTTAAGTAGCAGATGTGACTGAAAGATTGGCACACATAATGCCAGTTAAAATACAATACCATAGCTCACTGAGGAAAGATGAGACAATGATGCAGCCCAAACATAGATTTACTCAATGCTACTTTAAGCAAAACTGGTTGTAAAGCCAGTGGGAGCCTTATCTGTGCCAAAAAGGTAAGACCCACCCCAGAATGACTTGCATGATTCCAAGTCAACAACGAATTTGTTGGAAATAAGACTTCTGATCAACACTTTATTCATTATGACAATCTAGCACCTTTCATTTATTAGTGTTATTCCCCTAAAGCCAGTGAGATTTTTGTCATGCAGTTTAGGTGGAGCAGGCTAAAACTCTATTTCTGCAACCCAGATACTAAGCAGGCTGGCTCCAAATTGCCAAAGCGTGTAAGTTTGTGAATAGATCCATTGACTTTGCTGATGTTCATCTGCCAAAAATTAAGGTTAAAAAATTAAGCTTAATTGAAAAAATGAATTTTCTTATAAGCTGAGATAAAAATGTATCTGCTGCCAGGTGCTAATTGTATTCATTGACACAGCAAAAGGGGACCAGATTACAGTGGTCCTTGCTGAAAGCCAGCAGGAAAGGAGTAGCATATAAGAAATTCCTTCAGCTGGTATACTTACTCAGGGGTGCCCCGCAACAAGATGCTTGCTTTTTTCTTCCTAAAGAAGGTTTGCACTATTTTTACAGAAGACAATCTGTGACTGTTAAAAAACAAACAAACAAACAAAAAACCACAAAGAAACCAAAAAAAAAAAAAAAAAAACAAAAAAACCAAACCCACAAAACACAGGAAGAAATTCAAAGGGAATGCAATAGCCAAAGAATCATAGAATCATAGGGGTTGGAAGGGACCTCGAAAGATCATCCAGTCCAACCCCCCTGCCAGAGCAGGACCACCTAGAGTACATCACACAGGAAGGCATCCAGGCGGGTTTTGAATGACTCCAGTGAAGGAGCCTCCACAACCTCTCTGGGCAGCCTGTTCCAGTGCTCCGTCACCCTCACAGTAAAAAAATTTTTCCTGATATTCACCTTGAACCTCCTATGCTCCAATTTGCACCCATTACCCCTTGTCCTATCATAGGTCATCACTGAAAAAAGCTTAATCCCATCTTCCTGACACTCACCCTTTACATATTTGTAAACATTGATGAGGTCACCCCTCAGTCTCCTTTTCTCCAGGCTAAAGAGACCCAGCTCCCTCAGCCTTTCCTCATAAGGGAGATGCTCCAATCCCCTAATCATCTTTGTAGCCCTATGCTGGACTCTCTCCAGCAGTTCCCTGTCCTTCTTGAACTGAGGGGCCCAGAACTGGACACAATATTCCAGATGCAGTCTCACCAATGCAGAATAGAGGGGGAGGGGCACCTCTCTTGACCGACTAACCACACCATTTCTAATGCATCCCAGGATGCCATTGGTAGGATGCCAAAGGGGTAGCTATTTTATTCAAGTTATTTAAACCTGAACATACTTCCAGTTGGGTGCTAAGGGCCTGATATAAAGGTCACAGAAATCCACTGATCCACTATAATCTTTCCACTGACTTCTGTAGCTTTGAATGAAACCTTTCTCATTCTTTTAAAACTCCTTTTCCTATGTTCTTTGCCCACCTCCAATTCAGATGTGGAATCACACCCATTACAAGTTACATCAATCCAAAAGTGTAATTGCCCTACTGTGGAAAATGGTGACAAGACTTTAATATCTTCATATCTCATATTTTATATAATGACTTTGTCATAACTGAAATTGTCCTTCTCTTATCATATTGTAATTTTCTCCAGGTTTTAACTGGGTCTTACACTTGAAAAGGTCAATTATGGTAAATTTTAAAAAATACATGTATCTGAACAACTGACATTTAACCTAAGTGATGATGTTCTGCTTTTTAACTGTGAGTCTGATTAATTTAAAACAAATTTGGACCCATTCTTTGCTTTATTGCCCATGCAGTGAAACTCCAAAAATTTGACCCAAGAGAGTATAATTCAAGATTGAATAGATGCTTAGTAGATATATGTCTCACTCTCATAAGTTCTCTAAAGTACTGGAGTAAATGCAATTAAATTAAGGGAGTCCTTTAAAAAAAAAAAAAAAAAGAAAAAAAATTAAAATTCTTATCTTACTGTGTGATACTTCCAGGCAGAAAGAAAATGCAAAGCTTGCTCCCCGAATAACATCTCCCTTTGATTTACTGACTCTGCTTTGACAAGTGTTTGCTTCCATGACAATCTACAACTGTTAAGTGCTGGAATCGAGTAAACTTTTAGTAAAACCATACCATGTTCTATTTGAGCATGAGCTGGAATGACAACACCATAACTATTTTATCAACTGATGATCTATTTAAGGCTTTATTCTGATATCAATGACTGGGATTAGTATCTTTGCTGAAGTCAGCTGAGCTATTTGCAAAATAAAGGAGTGTTTGAATTAAGCAGGTGCCTCGGGATCCATCAATTACATATCTGTTTCTTTGTACTGCACAGCAAGGTAAGCAAGATCTTTGTTCTTTGTGGCTGTTCGGAAAATAAGTGGGGGATGACAGTGATGAATTTTGTTGGATGCTTTTTTTTCATTCTGCTGTTAGTGTTTGCCAAGTTTATGCAATATACAGGTATGCATTGTGACCATCTAGGCCTCCACAGTTATTTTTCTTCTCAATTATCTGGGCCTACTTATCTACCTTCTCACTGAAAGCTCATCCTATATCTGCAAACAAAAGTCCTTCAGCATCTCCCTTATGATGAAAGGCTGAGGGAGCTGGGTCTCTTTAACTTGGAGAAAAGGAGACTGAGAGGTGACCTCATTAATGTTTATAAATATGTAAAGGGCAAATGTCAGGATGGAGCCAACATCTTCTCTGATGTTCAATGATAGGACAAGGGGCAATGGGTGCAAGCCAGAACATAAGAGGTTCCACAGAAATATAAGGAAAAACTTCTTCACTGTGAGGGTGACAGAGCACTGCAACAGGCTGCCCAGAAGGGTTGTGGAGTCTCCTTCTCTAGAGACATTTAAAACCCACATTCCTATGTGACCTGCTCTGGGTGGTCCTGCTCTGGCAGGGGGTTGGACTAGATGATCTTTTGAGGTCACTTCCAACCCTTAACATTCTGTGATTCTGTGATCTCCTTGGTGGCTTCCTGCACCTTCGTGAAATTCCCAGTACAATATTTCTCTTCCAGATAATACAAATCCCACAGAAACACTTCCTAAGGCATCAATTTCATATATATGAAATATTATTAAATATCTTAATAATATTCAAAGATTAATATTATGCCATTCATCTTTGGGTCTCGCTTCTCTCAGCTACTGAACGTGCATTGTCATCATTACCTATCAGGGTAAGTATGCAAGTAGTCTCACCAGGTTGCCTCAGTCTGTCCTCTTCTCTATGGCATGACAAGGAATAACACACACCCAGCTGTCAGCAATTAACTTGTTAGCTTTGAACACTAGCCTGTGTGAGGTGACAGCATGGCTAAACACTAAGGCTGAAGTGTGTGCATCTTTCTTATAAGGGACTTGTCACCTGGAAATTACAAACAAGGAGAGGACATCCAACCATGTTTTTATAGGAAAAAAAGCCCACTCTTTTCACAAAATAATTATTTTATCACAACTTAACATGACATTCAGCTTTTGTTCAGAGAAGTATGCAGGTTCTTCCTTTCTCATCAGCTCCCTTAGTCTTTATTCTCAACAGGAAAAAGACCAGAGAAAACAAGGATAATAGCTCTGTCCAGTTTGGTTTTAGAATATTATGTGGGTTGCTGTTATTCATTTATTTATTCTTTATTGTTTATTTATTATTTTATTCATATCAATGTCTTCTAAATGTATCCCAGCAGTAAGCTGCCTATATCTCATTTCAAACCTTCTTACACTTGCACTAGATGGTATGTGACTCAGAGCTGCAGTTGTCCTAACTGTCTTTTACTGAAAGATCCATGGTCTCACCTGTGGTAGATTTACTTTGTGCATGTGAGTTCAGGTGCTCCATCATAAGAAAATTATGTAGCAGGTCTGACTTAGATGTGTTTGCTTCAGCTTCTGTGCAGTTTGTCTGGATATTGTTTAAGAAATTGCAGCTTAGTCTCTTTTCTCAGATAATTTTTTTTCCAGTGCTTGATTTTCCTCTCTATTTACCTGTGTACTAATGCACTCTAGGATCCTGTTCCCCACTCTTGTCTGTCTCACAGAACCACTGCTTAAGTCCACAGTGTCACAGAGCAGCTGGTAGCATTTGGTAACTTACTGCTATATTAGATGGAGATTGATCTTCCTCTTCCTCCAGGCAAATGAAAAATCCATAATGTGCTTCATCACCTCTGTTTGTGCAGCTGCACTAGCAGTTGAAGCTATCGGGGAAGAACACAGCTCTTCAGGTATCAGAAATGGCAATATCTTTTCTGGCCCTCAGAGTAAGCAGACGGTGGTAAAATTCTCCATCAGCTTGCCAAAAGAAATGGTAAGGACCTGCTGGCTGAGATTTCTCTGGCAATGTTTGTTGCTGAATTCCCTTAATAAAATTTCACCACTGTGTAGTCATCTATAAGTAGTTACATTATGTTACCACAGATAGTAAAATCTGCAAGTACTTGCAAACTATAAACCCCCAAATTAATTTGAGATATATTACCCAAACAACAGTGCACAGGTGTGCTTCTGTGGGCAGAATACAGAAGCTGTGGTAATTTACATACTTTGCCACAGAACTAAATAATATAAAAATCAGTATTTTTGATACCTATTTTCAGATAAGCATTCAATGCAATAAGATCAAGTAATGCCACATCTTTAGGTACTTTCCATTGCTATCAGTCTGGACCTCTTTGAGGACTTCCTCACCTTAGGCATGCTACTCATGAGTTCAGGATGCATATTTTCATCTCTGAGTACAAAACTTTGCAATTAATTCCTGTTAGGTGTAAGAATAAATAAATATCAACTCTCCACTATTACTGTGAGGTTTCTTTGCTTGACCTTACTTTTCCCTGCCACAGCTCAAAACCAATTAGTAACTGAGGAGTATGTGCACCCAGATCCAATACAACATACTTTTATGTTAGGAGAGGGAATGGAGTGGAGACTTGGTCAACATAGCTCACATTGATGGGTGCTTAGCTGTACAAGGTGTTCAGACACCACAGTCTTTGGTGCAGTATAAGAACCTGCATAGAATACAATCAAGCTAAAAAAGAGTGGAGAGACAGATCATCAGAATGAACACACAAGACCCAGCAAGTTTATGGGATTTTGAAACACCTGCCACCGCTTTTCCTGAAAGGCAGAATAGATTAAATAATAAGCAGCATGACTTGGAACAAGAGACTGAAGCCCTGCATATGATAAAATCAATCTAAGCCTATAATGAGGTGTGTAGCTTTACAGCTCCAAAGTTTTTTGAACTATGTTTGAAAGCACTTTAAACCTGAAATTCATTACTTGAATCTGTTTCTTTAAATTATGTGAGATGGTCAGAATAATCAAACACTTTCTTGTTCCTTCCTGCCTTTGAAAAGAAGTTGCAGACTTTTTATTTTCATTGTAATAAAGATATCTTTGCAGATGTCTTCAGGACTTTTGTTAAAACTTAACATTTGGAATTCTTATCCATCTACCCAAAATTGGTTTATTCAAACAGAAACACACTATTTTCATAATGTTCCATTCCTAATTACTAGTTAAACATCCAAGCTTTGATTTTAAGACAAAGTTAGCTTAATGAAAATGTTATATCTTAAAAAAATATTAATTTGAAGAACTAACACTCATTGTTTATTTTTATTAAAGTTCCATATGTGCTAGCTCTATATGGAATAGATACAATAGTTAGAAATCACTACCTTTTTAGCTATGAGCACTGTTAAGCACATTTGTTGATAAAATATTGCTCCTTTATGTCAGAGTTACTTGAATTAAAGACAAGATGAGCAATACACTAGTGTGAAGGACTAAACCATGTCTGTCTTGAAGGTAGACTTGGATGGAGGACTGCATGTGGAAGAGCTGTGTGAGCTGGGCAGAGCCTGCCTGGGCCGCAGACCACGTTGTTCAGGAGCCGAGCACGTGCCTGAGTCAGGGGCTGTCCCAATAGCCCTGGACGCACCGCTAGCCTGTCCCCCGCTCCTCTGGCTGGGGAGGTGGAGCGTGGGCATCTGTACAGGACAGTCCTGGTGCCCAGGCCTGGCAGCCCCTCTGCCTGGAGTCGCATAGGTGCACCTTGAGCATGTGACATTCGCGTGGCACCAACGTGTCCCTGAAAGAGCCTGCACCAACCTGGAGAGGACCTGTGATGTCAGTACCCGGCCCAGACCCTATTTATATCAGTTCAGACACTGCCCAGGTCGCTTTTTTTTCTTCACCTGCTCGGCACGGGCTTGCCTGCTCACGGATCTCCGGCCTGCTTGCCGCCTCGCTCCTGCTCCACCGCCCACTCCTGAAGCTGAGACGGCTCCAGCCCGACGGCGCGCTGCAGATCCGTGGTGGTAACTGCTCTGATGATCTTCTACTGACCGCTTGCTTGATTTCTGCCTTTCATTTTCACTCTGTCCTATCGCTACTCTTTTCTACTATTTTTCTCTTTTCATAATAAAAACTGTGTTGGGTATACGGCATTTGACCTCATTTGCATCTTAATCTCGCTCTTGGGATCGTATCGAAACGTCCCTCAACATTGTATCGGGACATTGAGTAAGAACCTAGAACTAATAAATACGCTTGTACCTCAGTTTCAAAATAATTTTCACACCTGTAAGAGGCAGGTGACTAGCTCAAGAGAGAATGCAACAGTTTGTAATAAGTAATATTATAAGTACAGTAAGTAATCAAGAATATAGGAGTCTAATATTTGGTATGAAGTTCTGAAACACTGGTCCCTCTTCCTCTTCCTCTTCCCCCTGCAGGATAAGAGACTGAGGAAAGGTTTAGGAACAAGAACTTAAAAATTCTTTCATTCAAAACCTACCCAGATTGTCCACTTCTACAGAGGAAAAATAAAAGAAAACCCAAAGAATTTAATTAGACTTACTATTATTTCTTCACTATCTTTTTTCCTAAAATTTTCAGTGGAAGAGAGTAGGAAAAACATTTTTTGAATGGAAAAAGAGGGCAGTTTAAAAAATGAGAGAAAGTAGAATTTGTTTTCCATTATTTCTTAGAATCCTAGAACCATTTAGGTTGGGAAAGACCTTTAAGATCAAGTCCAGCCTAACACTGCCAGCCAGACACTAAACCATGTCCCTCAGCAATTCTTAAAGTTATCTCTTAATGAAAATGCCTTGTCAACAGGGTTTTTTTTCTGTACATTAACTAGAATATCCATATAAAAAATATTTTCACAAGTGATTTTCATCACAAATTTGTAGTGTTGCTCAGTATCGGTTGACTACAACGTATTTATGCTAACTGGAGACCGTTTGCGACACTTAGTTGTCTTTGCTGATTGTGTAGAAAATCCACAGTTCTAAATTAGGCTGTCCAACGTGCAGATGTCACAAGGCACTTGTGCAGCAAGAGCCTAACTTGGACTGTTGGCTATAGCTCTGCCTCTGATCAGGCTTATTTAGCTGCTCTAATTTATGAGATACCTGAGCAG
The DNA here is from genome assembly GCF_000691845.1 of Merops nubicus. NCBI lineage: Eukaryota > Metazoa > Chordata > Aves > Coraciiformes > Meropidae > Merops > Merops nubicus. Next base: position 9,271 of record NW_008615875.1, on the reverse strand, counting down.
TGAGATACCTGGCCTACAAAAAATTCTGGGATGGTCTTTAAATTACCCTTTTATTTAATTTTAGGTTCATGAGTGTTTCAACAAGGAATCTTAAAATTCTTGAAAGAAGAACCCAGCTAAAACGGAGGTTTATGCACTCAGCTAGAGGCAGTGCTTTCTGGATGTAAAAATGAAATTGAGAAGAGTTCAGTTTCTGCTGAAGGAAAGATACAGTATTTCATGAAGGCTTAGTGTATGTTCTGCAATGCTGGTGGACTGTCTTTGTTGACCATATCTCAGAATAGCCTGCACATGACTTTCTCAGACACAAAGTAGTTTTGGCAAATATTCAGAAAAAAGCTTTAAATGTAGAAGGCTATCAGAGATTTATTTACTCTGTTGCATGTAAAGTGAGTGAAAAAGTTTGCATAGAAAGTGTTCCGCTCTGTACAGCGAGGCTGCATACAATTTTCAGAGTAGCACAAGATTTCACTGCACAATTTCCATTCAAGTCCTAGGGGCTTGTGCATGCCTAATTCCCAGAAAGCTCACAGAAAAGTTATTCTAGGGACTGATTATACAGTAGGTATCAACAGCAATGCTAAAATCAGTCATCAAAATCTGTACTTATAGTTTTGCATCAGTTTTTCATTTCCTACAAGACCTTGGACAGTCACTTGCTGTTTCTGTTGGAAGTAATTATCCTTGGTCACAGCAAAAAGCTTATGCACAGTGTATGTCTTCCACAGTGTGCACTTTGTAATGCTTGTCACTTCTGTACCTAAGACTTATGTGATTTTTTTTTTACTGCTTTTATTCAAAAAAACACAGTTTAACTTGGTAATTTTATTTGCTTCAAATGGATTACCCTTGAAAATCCTGTTTCTGTGAGCACTGACAAGCTGCTGTTTCCAGAGGTGGGCTATAGTCAATTTAAAAATAAAGACTCTAAGATCTTTTGAGGCTGAGAGAGTGACTCCTCCTTATATTTGCTCTAAGCAAGCATCAAAGCAACAGCAAATACCTGCTTGAAACATGGACTGTTCTCTGTAGCCTTCTCTAACACTCTGCTCTGGTGAGACCCCACCTGGAGTACTGCATCCAGTTCTGGAGCCTCCATTACAAAAGGGACGTGGACCTGCTGGAGCATTGCCAGAGAAGGGCCACCAGAATGATCCGAGGGCTGGAGCAGCTCTCCTACGAGGACAGACTGAGAGAGTTGGGGCTGTTCAGTCTGGGGAAGAGAAGGCTCCGAGGGGACCTTATTGTGGCCTTCCAGTATCTTAGGGGGGCCTACAAGAAAGCTGGGGAGGGACTTTTTAGGATATCAAGTAACAACAGGACTAGGGGGAATGGGGCAAAGCTGGAAGTGGGCAGATTCAGGCTGGATGTGAGGAAGAAGTTCTTCACCATGAGAGTGGTGAGACCCTGGAATGGGTTGCCCAGGGAGGGGGTTGAGGCCCCATCCCTGGGGGTCTTTAAGGCCAGGCTGGATGAGGCTCTGGGCAGCCTGATCTAGTGGGAGGTGTCCCTGCTCATGGCAGAGGGGTTGGAACTGGATGATCCTTGTGGTCCCTTCCAACCCTGACAGATTCTGATCTGTTTTAGCAGAGGACTTTAGCGCCCTAATGGCTCAATGGTTGGACTTGATGATCTTGGAGGTCCCTTCCAACCTAAATGATTCTATGATTTTATGTGACAAGTCACTGATAGCTGAAGACACTGAGGAGATCGTTAGGATATCAGAAAAAAAGGTGGCTAGAATTGTTACTTTTCTATCAGCCTGAGGAAAGATAGGATATTTGCTGAAACAGAGGTTCCTTCCCTATCTCAGGTAGGTGCCTGCCCATGGTAGTTGGAAAGCTTAATTTTCCAGCATCACCTTTTAAAAGTGCTTTTGTTTCTGTATTACCCTGTCTGTTGCATCTCAGAAGAAACATTTTCTGAGATGTTTTTTGTCTTTTTTTGAGGAAAAAAAAAAGCACATGACAGATTAGGGGACCGCCTTACGTTATCCTTAATAGGTAGCACAGCCCCGCCTTCAGTGCTGTTCAGGATTTTTTTTGTGGACTCTTTACTTTCTTTGGATTTGACCTCCTTGTATGAAACTCTGAATGCTCTTTCACATATAGGGAAGATTTTGTTTGGTTGGTTTTTGTTTTCACCTTGGTAGCCTAGTGATTGGATATCCTAGTTAACTAGTAAACCCAGTAAAACAGGTTTAGGTTCCTTCATCTCGGTGATAATCAGACATGTTGCAAAATTTTGTCAAAGAGAAGCAGATAATTAGGATGTATCATTAGCTTCTGTGACGACTATATTCATTGAACTATATTTCCCTCCTTTACAAATTATGGCCCTATTTATGTATGTCTCTTCTTGGGCTTTTCTCTGTGATGTTTTCAACACACCCCATTAGTTACAAAATGCTTTGAATTTCTGCTGACTTTTCAAAGTCTTGAAAACACTTGGACTCTCATGGGATACAGGCTCCACAGCAAAATATAAAAACAGGTCTACCTTGTTGAGGTAGCTAAAGTTGAGCTAGCCAAAGCACAGCTGCCTGAAATCATTATACCATGGTTCAGTAGGTGGTTAACTCCTGTTTTCTGCTACAAATAGTGCCGTATAACCCAGATATGATACATGCTGATCTTTGTGCCTCAAGCAGCTCAACCGATAATTCCACAGTAGATTTTGGAATATCATTTCTAGTCAGATGAAAGAAAGCAGCAGCAAATAACAGGCAACAAAATTATTTGCAGAACTATATTTCTTAGAATAAAGCCTATTGTCTGAAGTTGAAAGTATAAAACTTCCCAGGATTCACAAACTACTTTCTTAACAGCCTCTGGGATTTAGGTTCCTCAGGAGGATGAGCAATTCCAAGCAATCTCCAGCCTTCAAAGGAGTGATACAGCATTCTCCTGTCATAGGTTTTTACTTTTCTTGCTGTAAAATCTGACAAAAGGGATTTCTCTCATGCTAGACTCTTTGCAAATGTTGCAAGGATCAGTCCTTTCCCCAAACAACTGAAATCCACCCTGGACTTGGTTACTTTTATACCCTGGTTACTATAGTTTACCTTAGGCAAATAACATAGTAGAGCGATATTTCTGCAGAAAAAGACTGAGCTTGAATGAATCTTAGTGTACTGGCTTCCACATCTGATTATGCTCCTTAGCTGTAATCAACCTCTCTTTTATGATGCTAAGGAAGAACATGCAATTGTAGTTCTCCAAGAGACAAACTTGAAACCATCTTTGAAGTATTAATGTAATAAATATCTTTTAAAATTACTGTTATAAGTAAAAAATAATATAACATTATAATCTTGTATATTTATATGTGTAATCAGGGATATTTATGCAAATATAGTTCAATAAAAGAAAAACCATGAGAAGAAAGTATTTTGAGGTGGGTTTTTTTTTGCATGTCAACAAACCACAAAGGAAAGCAATCTTTACATTCTGCCTGGCATCACTTAGCACCTCGTATTGTTCAATCTGAGGCACCTTTGACACAAAAAGGAGATGACTGAAAGAGGGATGAACTACAGAAAGGCTGCTGCAGAGGGATAAAGATCAACCTCCTCTTTGTACACTTTAGATTGCACAAGAAGCAAAGGACTTTGGCTACATTGGAGGATGCACGTTATGCACTGGGCTGGAGTGGGTTCTTCCAAAGGGTGGACAGTGAGGCTGCAGAGCTCCTGTCAGTTAGGGTCTTTACCAGCACTTTACACCAAAGCCTGCCAGAAATTCTGCTGCCCTAGAATGGACCTGTTAACCAGTTGATATTCCTTGAACTCAGTTTTTCTTTCTTCCCTTGCCTTTATGCTTCTTTTTATGCATGGCTGATTACTATTGCAGGGTAAACCTTACTGAAAGGCCAAAAAAAATGTATTGATCTCTAAGTATTTTCTAGAAATTTCAACTTTTGTAAACAAGTCATAAACTGAAAATTTGGAGAGTATTAATTGCTTTTTCTCTGCAAAACAAAGGCTACGCCCACTTCTTCAGTAAGACAGACAATAGAAGTGACAGCAAGGTTTAAGTAGTGCTAACTGATTTGACATGAAGGAGGGACATATCTTTCACAATGTATAACAACTTTTGTGTGACTTAATGGGAGGTATGTGAGTGAGGGACTGAAGTGCTAAGGTCTAAACACCCAGCCTTTAATCAGGGTTGACATATTAATGATGTCCGCAATCAGGCAGGAAAGACCTTCCTGATTGGTTTCACGCAGGACCTGGCCAACTTTGGGTTGGAACCAATTAGAGGATAACCACCAGGTGCCCCCACCTTCAGCATTAACATCAAGTGTCCCAGCATAAAGGCTGGCTCTGCTTGCAGTGATTGGAGAAGTTTATGTAGTAAATATGCTATGTGGGGATTTTGAAATAAGTAATTAACATTCTTAGCTATAGTCAAGCCTCATGCTTACTGCTTGTTCCCCACAAATGTCAATTAGGTCACATACTGATGTAGAGTGTGTGATAAACAACTACTCGCTTATGCACTAAGCCCCATAAATTTGGCTAGAGACGAGGTAAACTGCTTGTGTATTGTCAGAATCCTTGCAAACTGTGTGATTAATGCTGAACTGGCAGGCAGGATGGACTGATACTTCTGAAACTTCTTGATAAGATGGGCGCCTTTCAAGGTTGATGGGAGACATTTGGCTACAACAACCTGTTCTCAGAACAAAGGTAAAGAGATCAACCCTGAGGAAGACTCAGAGCCTTCATCCTGAAGATCCTGGCCCATGAACACCAGGAAGTGCAGGCATGGGTGGGTGAACACTTATGATAATGAGTTTCTAGAAATAATTAAAATATTCCCACCTAGTCTTGCAAAACCTAATGAATATGCATGATTTTACCCCATATAATCCTCATTGTCTGTTCCCTTGGGGTGCAAGCTTGGAGGAGCTATCCCCCTTGCACCCTGTGCCGTAACCCGTAATAAACATACCTGCTTTATAGCCCTCCCAAAGTTATAAAGTTTGTTTCTGCACATCAGTTTCCAGTTATTGGGTGGGATCTCCAACTATCCATTGTGGGCAGATCTCCCAGCAATTGTGGGACACAAACACAACTGAGAGCAGAGGGAGGATTAAGTCTGTAATAACAGCACTGTTTTTTGGCCACTGCTATGTGACTGGAATTGGACTGGTCACCTGGTTTCTGAGTCAGTTTGCTCCTGTCTCAAATTCATCCTACGCTGTGAGTGAATGTATCAATCTCTTTGTTCCTCTGGTGGTTAACCACCTCATATTCTACATGTGTAATTTAGAATTGGAGGGAAAGATCTGGCCTGTGTGCTGCTTACTGATGGTAGTATCGTTTCTGTTGGGGTATGCAGTCAACAAAAAAGGGACAAACAAGAAGAGAAACACAAGCCCTAAAAATATGTCAAAAAGGAAAGGACTGTCCACCTGACAGAGAGCTGGAGGTGGTACTTTGTTGGAAATAAGAGATGATGTGAAGTGCTGCTCTTGGTGTGCATGGAACTGTTTCAAGAGTCTCACAGTCTTCACTCCTGCTGCAGCTTCTCAGCCTCTGTTAATCTGTAATTGCTCATTTGGATGTACAAAATCCTTCTCCCTCTAAAGTTTTCAACAAAACTCATGGCATAATAGCCTAAACAAGGCAAATGGGGAAAACTTGCAATAGCGCAAATGCCTATCAATGCAGGTAAAACATATATGCCTTCTATCAGAGGAAGAAGCAAAACTCTACAATGTTTACGTATTAGGAAAAGAAAAAAATCAAAACAGGTGAAACTCAGTAATGGAAGTAATGTGGGAGGATTGTGAAGGAGTACTAGGATCAGCGGTGTCATATTTGATTTATAACTGCAGAAAGCATAAACTAAAAAAGACCCAAGAGGGAGGGCAAGAGTGGGAGTCTAGACAGAAAGGAAGAATGTCAAAGGATCAAGAACATGCAAAAGAAGTAGAGTTTATATTCAGTTTTTGTCTGCTGTATACTTAGGTTTTGAGTATAAGCTGGTCCTGTTCTAAGCGGTGACGTTGGACAACGTGAGCTCCAGAGATCCCTTCTAAACTAAATAATTTCATGATTATGATGAAACAAGTGCAAAAGATATTATCTATCTGTTAAGAACATACAGCTTCTCCCTTCTCTTTCTTACTGGCTAGTGATCAGCAAATCTACAATGTTTACCTAATAACTCTTCTTTTTCTTTTCATGTTCAGGTAGGCCGTTTAGATCTGCTTTCCACTCCCTGAAGCCTGCCATGTATGGAAATGACCTCAGGAAAACAATGTTAACCAGAACTTAACCTGACCTGGGCTTGTGAATAGAACTGACCCCATCTCACAGCATGGGGGCACAAGAGAGGTTAAGGTACTGTTTCCATGTCACTGATGTGTGATACATATTGTTGCATAGTTGCACAAGGTTCATGCTGAGGGGAGGTTGGTGGAATTGTTTGTTTCACTCTCCCACTGAATTTTGGCAACGTGGGAGATCTTAATTTCTGACAGTATGCTAAAATCCTCACCTAAATCCTTCTAAAAGTAAAGGTTATGGAACTATAACCTATGACCATTATGGCAGGCACTGAAAACTAATGGAATTGGCCATGTTATTTCTTTTGTATGAACATAATACAAATATTGTTTTTAAAAGGTCATATGTGCTTGTCAAGGACACCCTGTACACGAAAAAGCTTTTCTTTATCTAGTGTGAAGAAAGCTGGTGGCTTGGAAAGGTTGAAAACACACGGGTCACAACAACCCCTGTGATAGGGCCACGCCTATTATCCTGAGAGGCATAGTATAAATTTGCAAGTGCAATAAAGAAGCAGATACAAAGCTCCCATTTAAAGTGAGTAGCATTTGGTGACTAGGAAAGTAGTTGGCCTTGTACTGGATTTAGTCTTCCAAAGTGTGAGAATTTTTGTCACTTTTTTTTCATTCTTTCATCCTTTCCCTCAAGAGAAAGAGGGGGTTTAACATTTCACAAAAGGAGGTAATGAAAACCACCTAGGGAGTCATCAGACAAAGAAATTTCTAGAAACTGCATTTTAAAAAATTTCCATCTCAGCTTGCCTCTTACTCATGCCTCTTATACACCTTTTTACCAGTTCCTTTGAAAAAATTAATATTTGCTTAATCTAAGCAACTGACGTGTAACACAGAGGAGTATGGAGGGAGATTTTTTTGAAATAAAACTGCTCTGTAGAACAGAAAACATTTGAACATAAATTTCAAAGGAAGATTTGATCAAATAATGGGTTTGGGCTTTTCAGGCACAGCCTACTAGTAATCAGTATTGTTAACTGAAAGTGTAGGAATATGGAACTCAGAACAGGTACATCCACAGTTCAGGCACTTCTTTAGTTAAGGTAGGCTAAGACTGCCCTTTATATTCTTCTGTTCTTTAAGTTGAATACATATTATTTTAAAAATTGTTAGAGGGTAAGATACAGAAAAATTTGTTCCCAAATAATATTTAACTCTTTAGATAAAAACTATAAATTAATAAGGCAACCAAATCTGTTCCTTGAAATATCAACTAAAACTTTAAATTCTTTAACCTCTTTAACTTCTAATGTCTCTCAAAACTAATCAATCTTAGGCTTCAACTCTAATTTTCAGCCTAATAAACCACATTATTTCAAACTTCAGCCATATTCTCAGGTTAAATTTCTACCCTTGGCAAAAAAACAGTCAGTTCTTGATGTAATAAAAAAGAGATTCAGGATTCTTGATGTTTCCATTCCTAAAGCAAGTATTTAAATTTAGATGCCTGATGTATATTTTATATGAAGTCCTGTGAAACTGAGTGGATATGCTCAGTGTTACAGATATTTATAAGGATGTACATGGATTGCTATGCTCCATCTGACTATGCTACTTCTACAGCAATCTTAATTTAGATTAAAATATTTGTAAAAAGTTTATGACTAAGGGTTAACTAGTCAATATTTTTCATTGCTTTGCCACTGGGATCCAATTTTTTCAGAAAGATATTTATAACTATGTTGATGAGAATAGTAATTTTGTTGCTTTTGTTTTCCGACTGCTTTGTTCCTGGCTGCATTTCTACTATTGTTTATAAAATAGAAAGAATTCACAAGGTACAGAAGTTGATTCCTGAAGTGTTTTCTCTGAAAAAGAAAAGTTAGGAAGCTTCAGGAGATGACACATTTCACCTTGGAAAAATTCTGTTGTCTAAGTAAAGTTTTGAAACAGAAGTAGTTCAGTCACACAAATAACAATATGCTCCAATTCACATCTTAAATGCTTATTAATACAACTATGTTCTATAATGCCTTTATTTGGTAGCTTATCCAGTCACCTCAAAGGGCAGATTTCTAAGTTTGAAAGGAGGGGGAGTGGGGGGAGAGGAAGAGTCATATTTCTTGTGAAGCCCAGGTTTCCAAGGGTCCTTTGCATCTTCCATGAGGTGTCAGATACTGAAAGCACAAAACAAGTACAAAACAAGCACAAATCACAAAGCTAGACACTGCAAACAAGGAACTGGTGCCAGGGCAGTCACAGGGGCTGGGTGAAGATTCAGTGGTCTGTGCACTAGATGCTTGGACAAGGAATGTGAAATGCAGGGGAGGCTGCTTGCCCCATTTTCTCACCTATCTCACAATGGTAGTTTTTTACTCCTTGCAGATGCAGATGCAGGTGCAGATAAGGAAGTTTTGTGCTGATTACATGGAACAATTGTCTGCCCACAGTCCCACCCCCACACTTTACATATCAGTAATAAAAAAAAGGTATAAATGTCATCCCTTTTGGACACGGTTTTTGGCAGGTGAATTCGACACCAAGTCATAGGGACTGACCAACGGGTTTGTTCTCCTTGCCCCTCCCCAGCAGGGACACCTTTTGGTAAGATCTGCGGCCTTGGCTCCGCCGAGTGATTTTCCCCAGGTTATTATTATTATTATTGTAATTGCAATTGCATTTTAGAGCTCTATAGCTAGTCTGCAGCTTAGTGTATTCATCACCGTCAGTCACAAAGAATCTGTATGTTGCTGTTTGTGATTCCGAAGGCTGCTGTTGAATGCAGCCAGACCTACAGCACCAGGCTGTTCATACATCTGGTATTGGACCTACAGTCATGGCTGTAGCTGGAACCTATTGAGACAGAAGTTCAGCTGCTACTAGTCCCTCTAATATCTGAGGACTGGCTAGGAAGCAAGGGGATTTGTTTCTTACCAAATTTGTCTCTCCCTTACCCGCACCTACCCCTTCCCTTCATGTGACATGAGGTCGATATAAGTAATAGAAATAATTATTG
>NW_008615874.1:6749-21868 GCF_000691845.1 Merops nubicus | reverse complement strand
TATATATATATATATGGGACTAGGCAGACCCCTGTTTCTTATGCAGTTTTAGCTGAGCGTGTGAGATTGAAGTGAATGGAGGAACTGAGCTGTGTGACTGGCCAAGGCATTCACGATGTTGTAAGGCTTCCTGTGATGAATTTTGATTCCATCAGCTAGCCTCTCTGTCATGCCAGAGTGCTCTTCTGCTCTTTGTAAATAAACTGGTGTTGGTGGAGTGGGGTGTGGGTACAGAGTATGTCACTGCAGTGGGAGCGTATCTCGAGCAGTCTCAAAGCTGCAATCCTGACCTCCCTGAATCCTCTCACTTTAGTTCTGCAATACAAGGAGTATCCAAACTCCTGTCCAGGTGGTCCTTGGACACAAGGACCAGAAATGTTTAATTTCAACTTACTCAGATTAGAAAAGTTGCCTTAAAGGCCCACAAGATGGTGAGCAGGAGAAACCTGGCCTTCGAAATGAGACTTCTGGACATAGTCACAGCAGGAGTCGCTGCAGTAGCCTGGGCGAGTGTGGGGGCTCTTATTTTTCCTTTCCTTAGTAATGGCACTGTAGAGCTCCTAAGAAGTTTTACAGTGACAGTGAATTGTAAGCCAGCCCAGGAGATGGGAGCAGCTTCCTGGCATCAGCTGGCAGGAACACAAAAAGAAACATTGCATTAGTACCAGTGAGAAACATGGATCTGGGTTTTCTACTTGTGGAGTTCAGCTTTCTCAGCTTTCATATCATTTCCCAGTTTTGGTCCCTGTTTAGATCTAGTGAGTTCCTCTTGTTTGAGAGAAGGGAGGTGTCTCTGAAGCAGGAGCTGTTGAGGGTATGACTCCATTAACAAGTCAGTGCAAGGTGAGGGTGTGGATTGCTGGCAGATCGTTGCTCTGCTCTTCACCCCTGGTAAGGTGAAGTGTTTCAGCCTCGGCGGAAACGGGTAAGCTGCTTCATGCCTGCTGTGGCAAAAACATGCCCACGGGTTTCATGGTGGAAGTGGCACGCTATAAAAGTATGTAACATAGCTTCAGATATTGCAGTGTAAAACCTGTTGTGTTTGGTTTGAGAGGGACTATAGCAGGGGAAGGTTAGTGATCATCTCTGCCGTATTCTTGGGTCAGAGGCGTTGGCTGTTTCTTTTGCTTGCTCCAACAGTCTTTCCCAGAGGTAGGAACTGTGCTGTCACAGCATCAGGAGGTCAGGTAAATGCTCTGCAGAGCCTCTATGCATTAACTGTGTTTCTCACACACTGGAACAAACATTCCTTTACTGCTTTTTGGGGTTTTTTAATTATCTTTTTTTTCTTTTAACCATTTGGAGCCATCTCCCCTTTGGTCTTCATCTTTATTGCTCTGTATCAGGGAAAAAACTGCAAATGCAGGCACTCAGCTAACTCAACCTGAGAAAGATGGAATTGGTTTATTTGGCTGGAAGCCACAGAACTAAGTGAACCTGTCATGGGATTCTTAGCCACTTATGAGAAAAGTCTGGGTTTAGTTTCAACAATTCAGTAATGAAATTCAAGCATGGATAACAGTTGTGGTTCAGGGTCTCAGGAGAGCCACACTGAAGGACTTCATTTCCAGCTCTCTCCTCAGAGCCCCTGTGGCAGCAGGAGAGCTCAGAGCTGGGCTGTGGCTCATCCAGCTGTCAGGAGATCGGGTGTCACAGCCAAGAGTGCTGTTGTAGTATTGATCTAATCTGGAGTGGACAAAAGAAGACTCATGTCTCTCACAGAAGAAAGGCCTGGGCTGCTGATGCAAACTTGTAGCTCAGAGCAGTTGGTTTCGCTGACCACAAGACAGAAGTTCTGGTGCAATTAATTTGTGCCTGGCCTTGTGTGGCACCACTGCTTGGGTTTATGTGCTGTGTACAGTTGCAGAAAGCAGGAAAGGAGGGCAGCAAGAGGACACTGGAAGATTAGTTCACTGGCCAAATATCCTCTATTTGACATTGAGCTTTTCCTGGATTAGTTCTGTGTGGTTCCAGTGAGGTTACAGTGCTATTCAGGACTGCAGGATGCGGTCTCAGACAGGTTGTCTCCTGGGTTTGACTACGCCACATCCAACTTTCTGGTTCCATGAACAGATGTGGGAGTCAGATTGTGGGAAGCTTTGACAGGCAACGTGCACATGCCAGAGGTTCTGAAAAAGCAGATGTGGAACAGTGGCTTTGAGGAGGAACCATTTTGTCACTACTTGAATCTTCTTTATGAGAACTGCCATACATGAACAGACCACTGGCCAGTTTTTAAGCTTTTTAGCCCTGTCATTTTATGGTAGATGGGCATAAAGTTTAGTGTGATTCAGGTCCAGCAGCTCTGATAGCTGTTTACCTGTGCAGCCAATCCACAGCAAGAAACAACAAAGGTATCCTTCAGAATTTAGGTGTTTGATTTTCTGCTCATTTGGGTTTTTTGAGTAAAGGAAGGGATACTGATAGAAAGATTCCTGGTTTATTTATTTAATTGGGGAATTTGAAGGGGCGGTGTAAAAAGATGGTTTATTCTTTTGCTTCATTTTCCTCTCCTTCAGAGAACAGATGTTGGAGATATGTTTATGTCATTCCAGTGCTGAACACTTGCCTTGACTTAAACAGCAGCATTACTGCAAAAAAAGAAAAGGAGTGCAAAGTTTTGTTCCATGCCACAAAGCACGTATGAATTACTGCAGAACGTTGACTCGCGTTTCTAAATTTTGGCAGGAAATGAGGCAGGAAATGCTTGATTAGAAACCTTGTCCAAAGAATCTATAATGGCACAATTTAATTACATTGGCAGGGGACTCTGGAAAGGTGCTCAAGTTTCCATCAGGCAGTGACAGGATATCTGGATGTTTTGCCAGTTGTTGCCTCTTGCCCTGCACGCCGACGTTTCAGGAGAACAGTCGGTGTTTGCCGAACGGGAGCATGGGCCTGGAAACAAAACAGAGCAACATGTTCAACTCCAGCACAGTATGCTTTGGCGTGCAGCACACCACCTTCTCCTCAGGGATTTGTGTGTTCTGTGGAGTGTACTGGACTGCAATCAAGCGTTTGCAGCAATAATTGTAGTGCCCGCTCTGTGAGTCCATTTCTCTGTGTAGATAGGCGTGTGGTGACTCCTGTTGTTCAGAAGTGTTTCTGCGTGCTCTTGCCTATGGACAGATCCAACTATGTGCAGGAGGTGCCACCAGTGCTGTGATAACATTTATGCTTTTCTGCTGAACTCTCTCCTGGTGTCAGTTGTCCTTTTAGAACCCAAGGACACAAACTGCTTCAAAGGTACCTCAAATTAAATCGGCAGGAAACTCATAAACTTGAGTCTGGTCCTGACTACTCCTCACTTATAAACATTTCTCTCTGCTGCTGATGGATATGCTGTTAACAAGGAATGCAGGCCTGGGATTTCGTTTGAGTAAGTGCCGGTGGAACCTTATGGATAAACACTACAGATAAACCTACCAGGCTAAACAGAATCAGACATGGAATTCCTTCCCAGGCATCCGGATGCCTTGATATCTTCTCTCTGTGTAACCTGCTACTCAAAAGTTAAGAGTTGTTGCTCCCTGTGTTCTCTTGAAGGTTGTTTCTCTCCTTACCTGTGTTACACAATTACATTTTTCAGTGCTACTCTCCTACTTTCAAATCTTTCTCTTGCTACTGGTTGTAGCTTTGTTTGCAAAAAGGGGTCATTCCAGAGGACTCTTGTAGGACATCACTGTACAGCAGACCTGATCCTTACACTGCTTTTGCCAGGGGACGAGGTAAGGTCCTTACAGCTGAACTGAACCAGTCATGGTCTAAAGATGGGGACCTGGTAACACTGTTGAGGATAAGTATCTACAAGTGAATTGCAAGTTCCCAGATCTTTCTTTTGCACTATAGTAAATTGACATGAACCAGCCCAAGTGAAACGTTCAGCTCCTTCCACCCTTCCAAACAGTGACTGCATGCAGACTGTCCCTTTGTAGTGGCCACAGACTCTTGCCAATTCGTGAGCTAGGCCCAAAATTTGTTTGCAAGATCATTGACTGGCCTGGACCAGAATCACACCAAGGACCAGCAATTAACAGTTCCAGTAGAAGAATGTTCTTCAGGTAGTGTAATCTAATTGTGTAGGTTTTCTCCACTCCTCCTCCCTGCCTTACAGTGTCCATGATCTGCAGCACATATTTAAGGGATTTAGAAGGGGGTTGCCCTGGTATCTTCTCTGTATCCCACGCTGCCACATGGCTGTCCTGTACCCAGCTGGGAGGCTAGCAGATGAAGGAAGCAGCCATCTGCTGGCAGTTGGGGATGAGTAACTGAAGTGGAAACTGGGGTTAGTACTGCCTCTCTTTTTCTGGCTTTACCTTTCCATACAAAGAAAACTAAAAGATTGTAGCAATTCTATAAAACTCTGAGAGTGGGGCTTAGGAGTTGATAGCAGAGGATGTAAATGCTGCATAAAGAGGCAAAGTTAGTGTTACTTTTTGCAATCCAGCACTGCTGCTGAGGTTTGGGTATGAATTATTTTCTGGACTTTGATCGATTCCTTGTTGCTGTTCCTTCTCCAGGTAAAGGAGGGGTAGACCAGGCCTTCTACATGTCCAAATCACAAATAAGTTGAGCAGTCTTTATTTTTTTGGAAAACAACACAGTGATACAGTCTTGAAGTAAAATGATAATAGGGCATGAGAATCCAGGATGATGCCAGAGTTGCTTGATCACTTCTTCTCAACTCTCCAGCAGGCATGACCACTTCTTCCTTTGCTGAAAGGTCTTTGATTTTGGAGCAAATAAAGAGCAACTGGGAAGTTGCTTGCAAGCATTCAAACTGTTTGCAACACTTGAGAATAGGAAGCTGGCCTGCAGTTTCCTTGTTTGTTTTTTTTTTTCCCTTTTGAAGGAGAAAGAGGAACATGTTTCATTCTGCTCTGTGGGCAGTATTTGTATGGTAGGTACAGAGTCCTCAGTGGAGACTGACCCCTAAGGCACCTCCCAAGCACCAAGTAAGCCCATACCATGTGCAAGGCAGTAGAATGCCCTTTCCTGCCCCATCCTGTGGCCTCTCAAGAGGCACAGACCAGTGTCACATTGTCATCCCAGAACAGGAGGGCCAGCACTAGGAAGGATAATGTTACTCCTGCCTTTTTCTCACTATTCTATTGCCTGTATTTTGATATTTGCTTTGGAAAAACTTCTATTTTATGCAAGCCTGTCCAAGCAGCACTGATGCATCAGAAACTGGAGAGCTGCTTCTCTCACAAGTGTTTTAGTGAGATACAGTGCAGCAAATTACCAGGAATTGCAAACCATTTGGCACATCTTCTGTATCTGCTTGTGCTTCCTTGAGACACTGGTACTTACAGGGTGAGAGACTGATTCAGCTTCACCTTTAACTGGTCCAAACTGGATATATTTTAGATGAAGACAGTGATGTAACCTTGCTGCAAATAAGGAGAGAATAGGAGTCGATGTAAAAAGAGTTAATTGTTCTAGGATACTTGATCACATTAAATTCTGTTTGTGCCAGGGTAGATGTCATGGAATTCAGTTCTGGAGCCATCCTTTTCTGCCCCTCTGGTTTAGAAGGAAATGAGGAGCATGGCTGCCTGGCACCATGGAACAGCACAGCTGGCACCTGCCTAGTTACTGAGTTTTTCAAAGCTGTGCCTAACAAAGTATTTTATGACACCCAATGATCAGTGCAAGTACACAGTAAAAATCCACTACATTTATTTTTATTTCAAAGTCATAAAAAGAAAAATAGGCACATTATATGGCACGCATATTTATAACATATATAAAGTTGTGCTTAAATGGGAAACAAGCAGCTTTCCTTGAGTGTTATGGTTGTTCACTCTTCACTTGCAGAAGACCAAAGGTGCTGAAACGTGCAAGGAAGGGGCAGGAGTAAAAACTTTCCTAAGAGAAGCAGCAGCATTTGGTGCCTGCAGCCATGGCTTGTTTTAAATGTAATCTACTCCTTTGTTGTCAGTGGAACAAAATTATCATATCACCCTTGGCTAATACTTCAATAACCAAATGAGTGAATATATGCAGAGTCTGAGATGAGCTAAAACATCTAAAAGCTCCCTTCTGGAGAGAAGCCAGAAACCTGTTTCAGAGCCTTGAACAGACTATATATAGGAGCTGCTCCAAACCACGAGTCCTTTGGTGGGGTTCACCTGAGAGTGGTTAGCTGTATCCATAAAAGAGAATTAAAGCTCCTCCTGTGGATGTTGTTACCTCCTGTATGGTCTAGTGGAGAGTTTTTTGTACTGTTTGTAGAAAGAAGACAGGAGCTGTTGTCTGTCTGTCCAGGGACAAGTGTTTTCCCAGCCTCTGTCACTGACAAGCTTTTAAATGGTCAGTGGCTCCCTTTTAAACAGTGCCTTTGCCTGTTCATTAAAAATCCTGTGCTCTCTTTCTCCATTGATCAAAAGAAGGTGATGGTGAGCAAAATGAAAGATACTGTGTATTTCCTATCTCATTTTGAAAGTCTGACTCAAGAACTGTGGCTTTCAAAGTCTGCTGGGACTGCATGCTGGGTGTAGTCCGTAGCTCTGTGCTGCAGAGCTCCATCTGCCTGCTTCCCAGAGTGGCAAAGCTCCTGGGGGCTCGGGTGTTCAGTCCTGGTGTTGTGAGCAGTGGCAGTTTGTTCCTGAGGATGAACAAAAGGCATGCTGCCTATTGGAAATGGAACTGATGGCTCAAAGAGTTTTTTTTGACAAATTTTTATAGATTTGTTAAATGAGGTCAAAATAATCTTTCTGTTGTGGGATACAACAAATAGGGTATCACAGAGAAGAATAGTAATGACAGGCTCAGAGAGATCTTTAATCTTAAAGAGATTAAGCTTCAGCCTGTTTCACTCTTTTTCAGCTTTGCATGCAATGTTCAAAATTAAATGTTTCCTCTTGGTTTCTTTAAGAAGTACACAAGTATAATGTAGAAGAAAAAACTGATAGAACTAAGATGTATCATTTTGCAGTGGCAAAAAAGTGACAATTTCTTGACAAGAGGCATAAAAGGGACTATTGTTTAGTAGGCATTTTTTTCAAGGTAATAATTGGGAACAGTGGGTTAAGATTCTCCTGAACTTCTCCTATCCTTGCTTTTCTGTGGCATTCTGGAGTATTTGCAGGTTGGAAACAGATGCATTAGGAGTGAGTTGTAAGTTGTATTTTTACTATGTTTTCCTTGCTATTCATAGAATATCATAAATATGTAGTTTAACTTGGTAATGTATTTTTAGGCAGAATTACTACTGAGAATAGGCTTGGACTTGTGCCACTGAAATCACAGCTCATGTGTTTTCCTGCCTTGGAAGACGGCTGCATCTCTCACAGGGCCAAGCCATTAATAACTGAAAATCCTGGATACGTAGGTCAGGGTTGTGGTTTTGTTGGTTTGGTGTTTTGTTTTGGTTTTTTTTCTTGCTTTAATTTCCTTTTCCTTTTTGCTATCTGAAGTTGCCACTTCTTATTGTCTGGTCTATCTTATGTCAATCAGTTTTACATATGAAAGTGTAAAATATCACTTGTTTTCATGTAGAATACTGAGAAGGAAGCCAGACAATCACAGTAAAGCCCTGGCTTAACCCCAGCAGGATTTGGGAGGTGCCCTCTAAGCAGTGAATGATGCTGAGGAAAGATGGGGAGCTCTGCTGAGGAAGGACAGGGTGCATCACTCATAGGCAGCTCCTACTCGCCTGCTGCATCTTCCCTTACAGGCCTTTGTTCTTAAGACATGGCATTTTCCATAGCTACAAGATGAAGCAGAAAGGTGCTTTCTAGCTTTTTGATTTGAGTTCCCTGAGTGCTGTGGGGGGAAGATGGGGAGAAGATGTAGGCATTCCTTCTTCTAATTAAGTCACTGATTTCACTATCTTTGTGCAAAAAGTGTTTGAGGTGTCACTGACAGACGTGTGAAGGCAATTTTGGTTTATTTTGCTTACGTTTGCTGGCTGTGCAGGTTCATTAGCTGATAGGACAGAGAAAAGTTAAATTTCTTTAAAATGAAACTTCACTTCTGCAGAAGACGGTGATCTTGGCCCTGTGTGTCCCATGGAAATCTTTGGGCTTGGTGCTGTTGAAAGGTCTTTTAAAGATCTGTCTTACGGGTTGATAACAATTGGGCAGCAGCCAGTGTAAGGCAGTTGGGTACAGACTGTGAACTATGAATGTGCTACTTTTGAAGTAGGAGTTTCAAGGAATTAACTATGCAATGAGCTAGGGTAAGGAATGGGAGGAGGTCAAGAGAAAAAAGCTGGCAGAGAAAATGGAGTAGCTGAAAGTGGATACCCTGCAGCTCCTAGCCCAAAGTTGGCGTATCTTCATCTGTCATGGCAGCTGCTTCTCTCTGATTTCCCCCCTGTACCAGTGCTTACTGGGGAACTCTTCATGTGGAAGGGAAGTCAACCAGTAACTGTACAGCAGAGCATTTTAAAGAAAAGCATGCATCACTGTATATATATATTCAGAACGCTTTTCTCTGTCATTAATTCTGAGGGAGCTGGGGAGGGACGGTGAAGGGAGGGAGGAAAAGGAAGCATGTTAAGGGAGAAGTTCTTTATTCTCCACTGATTCACTACCTAAAAAAACCCTGCAAAATGTGAGTATGCCCTGCAGCTGCGTTAGGAAAGGAAGCCTCAGTGATCCATTTTGTTTGTTTCAATTGAACAGTGATAGGAGAAACAATTTATTATCTGAATAAGTTAGTTCCACGTTGTACAGTAAACCCTTCACAACTGCCAGTGTGTTTTCTCAGCCCAGTTACAAAACCTGGTTTTTACATCTGTCAAACACTGGCAGCCACTGTTTCAAGGATTTTCGGGTTGGTGTATGAAATATCAGAAGCATTTAACATTTCTTGCAAGTGTGTTTTTGCTAATCTGTTGGAAATGTCCCGTCTGGAGTTTGATTTGTCTTGCATTAGCATTGTCCGTCCAGGCGCCACTCTCGGACATGACTGGTGTCCCCCCTCAGGTGTGCAGGGACAAGGCAGAGCAGGAGGAAGTGATGAGGTCTTTAGAGGTCTGTTTTATCTCATCAAAACCTCTTTCACAAGCAGAAGATAGCCAGAACATGTTATTTTGTTGACCATGTCACTTCTGTGCTGAAACATGTAAAGGAAGGGGAAATTTCATGTCTTGTTTTTTCTCTCTTTTCAGTTCTTGGTTGTTGTGTCAGCTTCCTCTCAAAGCAGCTCTTTGCATGGAAAGCTGTGTGATACAATCACCACTGTTTGTGTGGCTGTTCTAAAGAGATTCGGCCCTAGGTTATTGTTCCACTGTGGTATGTTTCATGTAGTTAAATTTGTTACATTTTAAAAGTAATTTTTCTTTTTTTTTTTTTTAAGGGATTTTAAATCGTTGCATCTAAGGTCAATGAGCAGAAGTGACCAGTCATTTGGGGTTAGAGCTATGTCAGGGTTAGAGCCTTGTTTTACTCTCTGTTATGGGTGCATTCTCTAATGAAAAAGGAGGTCTAAAATTAAATCATGTAACAAAAAAATACATAGTTGAATTAATTTACTGACAGTTGAAAGAGACACCATCATCTTTTCTTTCTGGCAGTTGTTCTGAAGGGAAGTGTTAGAGATGGCATGAGTTAGTGGCAGGTCAGTGTGTAAAACAGTGTTACTGCAGTTGTGAGTGTCTTTGCAGATGTGCTGGTGTTTGACAGAAATCCTGCCTGTGAGGGGTTGGGGTTTTTGGTAGTGATATTAAACTGCCATGAGATCTGTTACTCCAGCACATTCAGAGCAACTTTAAGTTACTCCTGCAACAACAGATGTTCTATATGAAGGTTTCAGATTAAAAATAGTGGGGGGAAAAATAAAGAGATAACTATAGAAATATACTTTGGTTCTGTTTCTGCAGAAAAAAATAACTGCAGTGGAGACTCATAAATCAAGAGGAAAGGAAGCATGCCTTGTGTGTGTTAAGTCAGCTCTGTGGCCTGAGCTTGTCAGTCAAGCATAATGAAATCCCTGTTTCTGCTGAAATTACTATATTTTGCTTCAGAAGGAACACAGAAGATTTCACAAGTCATGAAATGCCATGAACTGTAAATACATGGGAATTCTGTGACTGCAAAAAAATTACTAGTGCAGTACAAGCTAAAGTTCATAATATTCTTTTAATGCAATGGGAACAGCATCATGGAACTTGGCAGCCACTAATTACAGTGCTTTTCTAACATTTGATGTGCCACCCAGCAAGAACCCAGCTGTGGGAAACAAAACCAGTGGTCATGGGAGGAGATGTGTCATTGTTTTGGTGTGTCATGGTGGCAGCATAGGATTGTTGTCAGTTTTGGTTTTGAACAAAAAATGTGAAAGAAGGTGAAAATACTTTGTAGTGTCTTTGTTGTTTTGGGGGTGAAAAAACCAAAATCAAAACTAGATGGCACAGTAGGTTGAGGAAGCACAGTAAAAATGGCTGAGACTTCATACTAAGAAAACACCTCTTGGCAAAGTCATCAGCACTGACAGCCAGTTTTCTAAAGATTTTCTAAAGAAAGGAAGACTTCTGGGATTCCAGAGGTTATGAAAGAGAAGATAACTTCAGTTTAGCCAAATTACTAACAGAACCCCATTAATGTGTTGGTTTCCATGTTACTTTCAGCAGATGATGTTAAGCCAGTTAGCAGGCATGAGCTGGTAGACATATCTGAAGAAGAAAGGATGCATTTTTTCTGGGTTGGTCAGCACAGGTGAGCTGAGATGCTTGGTCTGGACCCACAAGCTGCCTGCCCGGAGAATACCCTTTGCTTTGGGGCAGCTGTGGCTGGTCACTTCCTGCAGGGACACTGGCATTTTCTGTCAGTGCAATAACAGGCCTACACTCACAGAGCTACAAACAAAATCCATACAAAATAGCTGCCAGCCAGTAGCAGCTTCACTGTGTTCTTTTAGCCTCCCAGGAAGGGTGGTTCATCTTTGATAGCTGCATAGCTGCAGAAGATTTAGGGGGTGGGCAGAAAGTCAGGAATCTAAGCACTCTTTGGCTTAACATTTTCTGCACAGTAAATATTTTCTTAAATGCAATAAAAACTTTGAGCAGCAGTTGAAGAAACCATAATCTCCACTGTCCAGCCTTCTCTTTTGCTCTGTTCCTGTATGTGTCTCCCATCAAGCTGAAATGAGAACTATCCAGCAGAACGTGTCCATGTCCAAGGCACGGGAGTTGAAACTAGGTGATTTGTAAGGTTCCTTCCAGCCCAAACCATTCTATGATTCTGTGACTCCTGGCTAAGCTTTGGGTTGCATTAGAATGTTGCAGTGAAGCTGAAAATGATGTGCCCAGTTTTTATAGCTGCTGGTTTGTTGTGGGTGCTTTGTTGTTTGTTGGTTTTGTTTTGTTTTTAACAACCAGTTTCATTAACAAAGGGATGTCTTTTATTTCAGAGACTTTCTTGCAAATTCCTTTGGTTTTGAAGAGAAGTTCAGCAGATTTGCCAGTAAAAACTTATTCAAACTCTGTGCATGTAACTGTGGAGGCAAGTGTCTCTTGACTTGAATTCTTCAACTGCTGTAACCTAATATAGCTTTAACCTGCTCCTGTACCTGCTCTGTGCTGGTTTTATGAGCACTGGAAGATACACGAGAGACAAGAATCTTGTCCTCACAGGTTTGCAGAAGGTAGCACAGACCCTGTGCAAAACTGCTCTAAATACTGCTGCATTAGGAGCTGAGGCTTTGTTTGCAGGGAGTTGAAAGTTGTAAGTTCCACAATTGAAATGTCCCTTTCAACCAAAAATCTCAACAGCTCTGCTGGACCCATCTAACCCCCAGAGGGAAAAGGTGCTGCATGAGCGGTGGGTTGATATTTCCAGGGCAAAAGTCAGGCTTCTGCCTAGGCCAAAGAGGAAAGGAGGGTTGCTGCAGTGAACTGAGGTGCTGATGTTGGTCATGACCTCTCGCTCCCTGTTTTGTGTTTTCACAGCAGTGAATTAATTGTTTCTTACCTGTTGGGGTGCCTGCAAGTTTCTTAGCTAGCTGTCTCTTAGATAATCAGAATATTTTTCAGGCTGAGCTTACTTATTGTTACTGTGGCTGTTCTCCTTTGCAAATGCCATGGGACCTCTTTTCCATTAAACTGCAGGGTCTCTTCTACCACTGTGGTACTAAGTAACTGTCTGACCAGGGAGTTTCTGCTCTGCCCCACTGGAGCTGCCAGCGTGACTGGGAGACAGTCTGTTCAAAAGTACCTAGCAGCTACTGTGTCAGTCAGGCAAAACCCAGGACTGTTTTCAGGCTGGGATTTATAGGGACCTGAATCTAAAAATGCCTCCTGATTTTTAGTTTAAATATTGTTTCTGAAGACCTTAGTTATTCAAGTCTGGACAGAGGAGAAATGGAATCTAGCTTACTTGTAGTCACAATAAAACCCAGTGGTCAGTTAGAGAGTGTCGCTTCTCTCAGCTCCATAGTACAGAGGAAACAAAGGGCGTAGATGAGCCAGAGACCTCTCACCATAGGGCAGCTTCCTCTTAATGATACATAGCTTTTTGAAATGAGTATTGAACCCTTAGACCTGTCATCTGCAGGGTTTTGTCTGAAGTTGGAGGAAGGGCAAAAAAATAATCAGCCTAAGTAGAAATGCAAACAACCTGTCATGCTTTTAATCAGAGAGGCAATGCGGGGATCATAAATCAGGGAGCTGGTTAACAGAGCTGTTGCAGGAAGCACAGATGAGTAGGAAAGGTTAGACTTTACTTTAAAAGTACTTTAGCTGCTCACTGACCCTGTGCATGCTAAATTTTTTGCATAGCGAGTATGACAAATAGAAAACAAGATTATACAGAAAGAAATCAGTTTTGTGTAGATTTTTCTAACTGCATTTCTGTACTCTGAAATCTGTATGCATCTTTTAACCACATACAGTAGCAAAACACCAGACCCTTTTGCTGGCATCAAGTGCACACAGGGTGCTCCTCTCCTCCTCTTTCTTTCATTGTGTGTTTCCTTCCCTTCCTGCTTCTCAGGAATGAAGAAAGGTTATAATATGATGGAGGTCTTTTTCCAGGAATCAATGAATTTTGAAGAGACAGAATAATGTAGTAAAGTAGCTTTTTTGTTCATGTAGGTACAGGTGAGGTACCTTATTTCTTACTCAGGCAAGCAAAAACAAAATTGGAAAGCTTATTGTTTAATTTCTAGATCTGTTGTCTTAGATGCAACTTTGGGCCAGGAACCACAGCCATGAGAATTTAGTAGTCAAAGAATGTATCACAAAAATATTTCTATCTCAGAGAATTTATATGCTCACAAACATTCATTTTTCTATGCTCTATCAGTTATTTTAATCATAAATATTTAATTTCCTTAAGAGTCTTTCCTCCTCCTGCTTTGTTGACCCTTTCGATCTTTACCTTTCCTTCTCTTAGAGTAATCCAAAATCGACCTTCTGCTGTAATAGCACCTGGGGATTAAAGATTTCTAGGACCTATTTTCTGCTCTATTTTAGGTTTACGAAGCCTTGGGATTCTGACACAAGCCTTATATCTTAAAAAATATCCTTACTTTTAATACACCTATAATACAGTGCCCAACTTGAGACACCTTTGGCCTGATTTTGAGAAGTTGCAAAGCTTCCAGCAGTTGGGTTGTAAGCAATGCATGTCCAGAGATCCCAGTTTTTCAGTTTCATTGTGTAAAACTTCCTGAATGTTTTCTGTTCGAGTTTCTCTCTCTCTCTTTTTGCAAATGTTATCAATAACACCACTGTTGTCCTGCATTTCAAGGTTCTCACATACACCTTGTAAGCTTTTTTTTAACGCTACACAATGATAGCACTTTATTTGTTATGCTTCTGATATGCAAAATTATTAGAGGCAATAGCTTTTTTTTTTTTTTTTTGCAGGTAGCAAATTTAGTTATGTCACTTGTAGAACAGAACTAGGTATCAGTGCAGGGCTTTGCCTTCGAGTTTGGATTTACCAGTTGAGAAACTGGTTTCAGATCAGGCAGTGCCACTGAAGTCTTGCACATTGAGTCTCCCCTTTCCAGAAAGAGATGTCTCCTCTATGTCTCATCCCACAGTCATTTCTATCAAATCTACTCGAAAATTTCTCCAGCTCAGGCAATTTCATTTCTCAGCTTCTAGTCTTCTAACACCCTGAAGTTCAAGGGAGTTTCCAGGGTCAGACAAAAGGTATAATGTGCCCTGAGCAAGCTGCAGGCCATCACCCTGTGTACCAAATATGTGTCATCTCCCTTCCTTGGTCCAGCACAGTTGAGAAGTTGAGGGAGAGAAGTGTGCAGGAGAGATCTGTTTGCTTGTATGTGCAGAAACAACACGGGAGGACCTGGAGAGGTTTAAGTAAGCACTAGGGACTGGACTCAGCCCTGTAGAGCAAGAGTGAGGAACAGGATCTGTGCAGCTCCACCGAGAGTAGACTGGACTGAGTAGCAACAGTGTTGGAGAATGAGACAAGTCCTGATGATCTTCATGCATTTCCTTTCTTTGAAAGATCTGACTTGTCCTGTCATACACAGTTACCTGTCTGCAGGCCCAGGATTTGACTTTGGGGGTCAAACTAATGCTGTGGAAGTTTGTTGCTTAGCAGTTGCAACACAAGGATAATACTCCAGTGAGAGCAGAGTAGCTGTTGCAAGGTTCCCTCAGTTGTCTTGTTATGTTTGGTGGGTTAACAGTCTGTAAGTGATACTTGGATGAAGGCTTTTTTCTTATTTTCTTTAGAGCGCTTTGATTTGCTGTCTTTCTAGTTTAAGGGCTTTGCCTTATTGTTGGTAGGTGACCTGTTAATATTCTGGCAACTGGAGGGTATTTTTAAAGGATTGATGCCTTCAACATTTAGAAAAAAAAATAAAGAATTCCTTTGCATTAGTCCATTTTAACAGCCAAGGCAATTTTCCACATGGTGGCTTTATGGAAATGGGTTGCAGCTCTTGCCGACCATGACCAGAACATTACAGGAAATGTATTTTCATGGAAGATTTGCTGCAATTGCCAACTGGAGAAAGGGAGGGGGACAGGGGTTTGTTCTGTTAATGGACAACTGCGTGCCATGATGTGAATCCCTTCTGTTAAATTAAATTGGTTTGCACTTTCCACTGTTGCTTGTTCCGTGCTGAAGGGAACAGTCACTGATATGCCATTTCCCCCTGTAAGGACCAAAGTGTGCTGGCGTAGCATGACG
>NW_008615874.1:5640-6718 GCF_000691845.1 Merops nubicus | reverse complement strand
CGCCTGCTGAAACAGGGTGAACAACAAACACATTGAGCTATCTGACTGGGATAATTTAGGCAGTACAAACAATTGGAATATTTCCATGGAGTGGCTTGGTCAGAACCGGAACTAATAGAAGTTGGCTCTGCAGCCTCAGTCCTCCTAGGTGGTAGTATCTTACATGAGTTACAGTACTCCTGAATGAGATTTTAAATCTGCAGATATTACTGCATGAACACGACTTTAAGCGAGTGAATAGTCTCTTTAAGTTAAAACTTCAGCATGAAAGTCTGAAGATTTGGGTGGGTTTTGGTGCCCTGTGGGTGTTTTTTTTTTTCCATAGCTGCTACAGCTGAAAGTTTGATACTGTCCAAGTAGAAGCAGGAACGATATGTGGCCTCGTTTATACACGAAAACGTTATCTGTGCTGGGGAGGTATGATTGCTTGCAGGAAAAGGCACTGCATGACTGATTCCCCTCTGGTAAATATTTGAACTCCAGTAGGTCCGTTATCAATTCCATATGAGGTATTTTCCGGCTCTTACTGCATAGAGAGGAGATGAGAACAAAAGGGGAACAGAAAGGAGCAGAGAATGAGTAGGAAACATAGGGACCATCCCCTAAACAGAACTCCTTGTTCCTGTCAGAGTAGGTTGGAGCTGTGAGGCAGGGATGCCTCTTAAATGCTCATGTGAGGTCTTAGTGGCTCATATTTTCGTTTAATTTTTCTGCAGCTTGATTTCAGTATTCTCTTGTAAGGAGTTTAAAGCTGAGCTCTGTAAATCTGTGCTGACCCTGACACTGGATAGGCAGCTCTGTTGAAACGGAGTATAGTAGAGATTTTACTTGAATTTGGCCAATGTCATTCTAAAAAAACTGTATGAGGTAGGATTTGCTCTACCAGAGGAGAGTTATGCCAGACTGGGGTGGGGGTGGTAAGCCCATCCAGATGGTAAAAGTACTGTTTGTAAAAATAGTGTTGGAAGGGTTGAGGTTTTTATAGTAATGTATGGAATTTTCAGTGGTTATGTTGGTTTTGCTTTGAATTTACTCTAGAAGAAACTACTAATGTCTACTGTGTGATGTTTGTAATTAC
>NW_008615874.1:0-5609 GCF_000691845.1 Merops nubicus | reverse complement strand
GAAAGAGGAAATGGTGAAGTAAGACTAATTTGATAAAATTACCCTGAACATACAATAGAGGTATTTCTTGACAAGTTGCCAACTCGTGTGTTAGAAAATTTTTGTTATTGGTCCTTTAATTTCCCATTCCTAACAAGGAAGAACTTGTTTCCTTGCTGAGCAGAAAACCTTGAAAGATCAATGGAAGTTCACCCTTTTATGGAGGTGCTGTTTTCTGCTAAGAACATAGCCTGGATCAATATAGTTCATTGACTTCATGTGGCATATGATGTATTTTGAGTCTGTTTTTAATTTTGATCTTGTCTGCAGCTGTCTATTAGTGTTACAGAGCTGTTCTGCTATACCTGTCGTGTTTCAATGTTAAGTTTGTTACACAGAGGGAAATACTGCAGCAAGTTGGAAAAAATCAGGAAGAGTGAGCGTGGTGGAAAGGCAGGGAAGGGCCTTGGAGGAGATGACACTAGCTTGATTCCTCTGTGACTAAGCTTAAGAAGCATGAGGGATGGTGCTTGTTTCTTTGTAAAGCTTGGTGATGGTAGTGAGAGAATATTGAGGGTGGGTAGTCTCCAAGCTTTTCTGGAAAAAAAAAAACCAAACACCACCTTAGGTCCTGTCTATGCAGTAAATGCAGACAGGGAGAAAAGCCCACACATACACTATATGATTCCTGCTTTTTCTTTGCCTTTTCTGTTTTTAACTGACAGATAGCCATTCTTCTTAGTGCAGATAATTGAAGTCCAGGCTACCTGGTGGAAGGCCTGGGGTTCGATAAAGCAGTCAAATGAGACACAGTGAAATAGTGCAATAAGTTTTACAAATCACCACTCCCATCAATGGCTGTTTCCACCCGACTGCAGTGGCTTCTGTCATAGATTAAGTGTGAGATGCCATCTCGTATCCCAGAGACAGAGCTACTAAACCAATGTACCATGTGTGAGTTCTTAACACAGCATTACCAGAGGTTTGTTAAATATTACTGGGACAGGAAGAAATGCAGGCTTTGTGAAGAAAACCAAGTTGTCCTGGTCCAACTGACTATTAAAAAGTTGTTGATGAAAAATTGCATTTCAGCTCAACTGTGCCACACTGTGCACTTGGAGAGCTATATGCAGCTCGTTCCCTTGCTGACTCCTGTGAGCAAGGCAGCTTCTGAAAGAGAAAGGGACTGTTCTGTGAAATGGGGTGAAACAATGGATTTCTTTGCCTGTTGGTGGATGGATATGGTGCTTAGGAAAAAGTGGCTTTAATCGTTCGTGTGGTCAGTGCTCGGCTTTGAGTAACTGAGATAAATGAGCCACATGCACCTGATGCTGGGTGCAGAGCAGCAGAAACAATCTGCCTGCAGTCAGCCAACAGGTTATTGAGTTGATGGATGTTAGCAGATACCTGCTGGCGTTGATGGGTGCTGTAATGCTTTTGGGGAAGAAACAATATATTTATGACTCCTGTTTTAGGAATAAACATTAGATGCTTGCACTGGAAATGACGCTAAAAGCTTGAAGCCAACTCATAAAAATTGAGAAATGCAGAGTTAAAGCTTAAGAGTCCTGGAGGTCTTTGTTTTCCCTGGGCATTGCATCATCTAAAAGTACAGTGTCTTTACTCTGTGTCACTCACATATCCGTACGAGCGGATGCCCTTACCAGGAGCAGCACCAGTGGGGATGTCTGACTTCTCTCCTCATTGCAGTGCTTCAGATGATGGAGCAGTCTGTCATTTTGCTTATGCAGGAAGTTTTCCTTTCAGCATCTGATCATCCTGCTGACCTTTTTGTTTTGATTTTTTTTTGTTTGGTTTTGTCATGATAAAGAATGGTGATGGAATGGACTCTGTCTTGAAACTTGCTGTGTTTCGTTGTCTTGACTTTTTCTTGTTACCAGTTTTTCCCCATGGTTGGGTAGCTGTGAGCACTGAATTAACATATTTTGGCTGTTCACTTGTAGTTCTGCCACGAATCTTTCTGAGTAGACTGGGAATGGGTCTCTCCTGGAAATGAAAAATAATAGGCTGAAGGCAAAGTTTTAAAGTTACTTCCTGTTTTTTATCAGCGCTCTACATAGAGACTCGAGTTTATAAAAGAGACCTGCATTGATTCAGAAAAATCCCAACTGGCTCCTTGCCACTTAAATTCTAAGAAATAGTTCAACAAGCAGATGTTTTAGTTATGAAACAGCCAGACCTTATGATCCGTAGCTATCTGTTCTGAGAGGAGTGGTGACCTCAAACACACATAAAGTGGCTGCAAGGAGGAGCAAAGATACTTGTGATTTGAACGCACAGAGTTTGCACAGTATTACTAGCAGATGAGGCTGGCTTATTTTGAACATGCCCTTTTGGGCTTGTTACACAGTTGTGTTTATCCACAAGGTTTCTTACTAAGCACCCAGTGAAGGGTGTCTCAAGATGAGAAGATCCATGGTGGTGATCTCTGAAATCATGATCCAGAAAGGCCTATTGTTTGTATTACTGCTGTTCAAGCTTTTTACAGGCTACAGCATACCTGGAAAAAAGCAAATTTTTTTTATCTTCTTGCAGTCTAAACCGAATCAGTCTAAACCAACCCCTTGTCTTGGATATAGAGAAAGGTCCTGTCCTTGTAGAGGTTATGATTGGGTGGCACTGGGGAAAATGCAGAGTCAGCCTCATCAGATACTAAATAGAGCTGAAAACACAAAATAATTCATACCCTTCATTCTGATCTGATTCATTGCTTAGTCACAGATTGTCCTGTCTGTTGTTGGTGTAAAGAGAGAAGTCTGCTTTTCTGGAACAGTTGAGTGTCCTGGAAGCTGGGTTTAAACAGGGCTGTTCTACAGATCTTCGGGTTGTCTGCTCTCCCTCAAACACTTTGCTTACTGGGTGTTTGTATTTGCAGCTGAACAGCTGATGCTTCAAAAGAGGAAAAGGCTAAGAAAGGACGAAAAATAGCTGTGTTCTCAGATGCTGTAAATTCATGTAGGTATCCCATCATTAAGCAAAGTTACTGTTTTACAACTGGGCTGAGGACTTACAGCGGTAAGAATCTGAGCTAGTGAGCTTTCCTAGAACAAAGGTTGAGTGCTCCTCTGCTACGTGCCCAGTGCCCACATGCTGTTGAGTTGTGTGAAGGCAGATTTGGCATAGGTGAGCTGCCAGTGGGGAGAATTCCCTGTGTGGCAGGGTCAGCAGTGAGGCCTGTATCCTGTAAGTTAATAGAAAATAATAACACTGCAGTGCATGGGATCTGAGGCTGTCTCCTGTTGTCTGTTAGAAGAAGCTTTTATCATTATCTAATAAATTGTTGTGTAACTTTACTGCTTTTGACTGTTGTATGCTAATAGAAAGAATGGGAGAGTGCTTTCTCACAGCTGCATGTTTTGTTTGAAGCCATCAAACATTTGGAGTTGGTGAAGCAGTGTTGGTACTTGATACCCTGGAGCGGGGGTCTTACCTGACTTAAAAACCAGAAATTCCCAGCTGCTATTTCAGTACATGATGAGTGTAATTAGCCTTCAGCAACTAGAAAGGCCTGGTGCAAACAAGAGCTGTGGAGGTGCTGATGAAGAGAAAGATAGATTGACCGTATTAAGCCATTTCCTTTGCCCTTAACATCATCGTTAAGCTCTGGATTTCTGATCAAAGATAACTCTTCTCCCCAGGCTGCTGCTGGGCCCATCCAAATCAAAACTTGACAATAAGGTTTGCTATTTAGGGTTTCAGTGCTACTGGAACAAGGCAGTGTGGAGATGTATCAGTTACATGGGTAAAACCCAGGGAAATAATGTCCACAATAAACAGAGGAATTTCATGCATGTTCTGCCAGATTCGGGCACCTTTCCTAAATGGAGTAGGAAGCTGCAGATGGACCATTCACCCTTTCTGCAAACAGCAAATGAAATAAAAAGCTTCATTGCATTTTGGTTTCCTTCCTTCAGGCAGCAGCTGAATTGCAATTATACTTAGATTTTTCTTTTCTTACTATTAGAAGGAGAAAAAAAAGCTAATTCTTATTCTAGTATTACCAATTCAGACATGAAAATGTTTATTTACTTTTGTTACAGAGACTGTGTGTGATCCTGCTTTGGTTGCTATCAGTAGCAAAGTTCCCATTGATTTCAATGAGGACTGGGTTCTTTTTCTGGGAACAGGACATGCTGTGATCAGCTTGATTTGTGACAGTGAAAAGAGTGTTCAGAGACAAATGATTGAAAGACAACCCACAAAAATGTGAAAAAACATATTAAAAAAACATCTAGCTATCATATCTGTGGGCCTGGTAATAATTTTTAGGGGAAGTAAACAATGCCAGTGGACTCAGAAAACATGCAGTGATCAGTGAAAAATACCAGATTGTTGGAAAATTCTGCCCCGAGGGAAGAAAGCCTCTCTTTTGAAAAGAATTATTCCAAAATAAATATAGCCAAACATCTTAAAATGAACACTTCCTAGGCGTAAAATGGGAGGTGTGTGGAGTCGGTGTGTGGCACAGATCAGTCTGTCCCTGGATGAGCTTTGTGGGTGTCCCAGCGTGGTGAGCCTGGTTATCTGTACCCAGCTATCCCAGGCGTGGGGCAGGGTGGGGGGAGGAGGAGGCTGGGGCAGCTCCCTGCAGGTGTGGAGGAGCCCCGAGGACTGGGACCCCACTCGGTGCTGGGAGCTCTCTGGTTTCAGGTGGGGTCAGCTGTGTGAAGCCTTGCTGCTCTCCAGTAGGGAGCCCAGAGCAGCTAGTGCATTTTTAGTGTTGCTTGCTTCTCGTGCTGGCAGGCACCAAGCAGAGCTAATTCTGTTGGAGTTCTGCAGTATCTGAGCCAGACTTTGTGCAGTCCATGTCTCTTCTGTTTGTTGAATAAGCACCAAAACAAAAGTAACCACTCTGTGTCTGTTTTGTTAAAAAACAACAAAAAGTCATTGTGAGCACCCTTGAAATAAAAGACATGAAAATACATGTTGAGAAAGGAACACTTCTTTTTTTAAATTGTTAGTGGCTTGCTGTAAGTAGAAAGCTTTTAAATATAAGCAGCAGTTTTAAAGTGATGAAAAATGGTGTAAATGTGCCCTTCACCCTAAAACCTCTGGTGCATTTGCCTTCTCTTGAGAATAAACTTGGGCAGAACAGTGGTAACTCCCCCATGGAGCCAACTTTTATTTCTTGTCTGGCATTTGTATTTACAAACCCAGGTCTTAAGTACTTCCACAAGATTTGGTTAATGCAATCCTGTTCTCATTTTGTCACTCCATTAGCACCCCAAGGGTGGGAAGGGCTTGTGGCAAGGCTTTGAACAGGGACTTACCTGCCAGGAGGAGCTGAGTGGTCCCACAGACCACTCCAGCGGGTTGGAGCCACCCTGGGACTTCCTTGTGCCTTAGATCTGAAAAATTTGCACTCTTGTGAAAAGAATAGAGAGAGGGAAACAACTCTGTTAGCCACACACAGATATGGGGCTGCAAAATGGGTGTTGGTGGGTCTGGGAGCTGAGAGGAAACTGAGTGCTCCAAGTCCCAAATTGTCCGGGCCTGACATCTTCAGTTGAGTTTACCCAGCTGGGGAGATTTCAGGCCCCATACCCTGCTGCCTAATGCTGGTGTAATCTGAAAAACTGCCCACTGCCCACTTCACTGCACCGAATCTG
>NW_008615873.1:0-5851 GCF_000691845.1 Merops nubicus | reverse complement strand
AAAATGGGAAGTGTGAAAGGGAGTGAGGAGAAAAAATAATTTTGAATATTTTTAGTTCTGTTCTGTGATCCTCTCTATTGAGTCTGTAAATTATCACTAGCAGAAGAATCAGACATAAAATTTCACAGAGAGAAGAAAGCAAACATAGATTAATTATAGACACAAAGTGTAGAGGGTATTTATCATATTTTTTACTTCCTGGTATAGTTAAACACAGAGATAGACATCTTTTGAAATGGTTTTGAAAAATGGCTGGAACAATGTTTATATTTCTTTTATGGATGAAAATGAATATGCACATTGAAATGTTCATAATAAGTGTGGTTTTTTTCTATGTAAGGGTATATTTCACAGGATTCAATGTAGCTTGCTTCATACAAGAGGTTGACAAGCACTGACTAAAGCTATTTAACTTTCCTGTGCCTGGGTGATAGAAGAACAATGAATTTATTTGTTATTACAAAGGAAATATTTTTACTTCTCCTGTCCTTAATCCAGATAAACCCTTCAGTTTATCATCTGAAGTGGTAATTACATGAACCATTTTTGATGTATTTATGCTCACATTGCTCAGTATTTTTTTAATTGTATACGTGATGTGCCTTGATATTCCCAATGTGATGTGTAGGTGTGGGTATTTACAGTCATAGCACAGGCTGAGTCATGTCATAACTAAATGCTAACCTTGGCTGATCAGTCTTAGATCATGGAAGAATATAAACCTCCAGTTCACTTCTCTTAGCAGAGAGGACTTCTATTAACAGGGAGGACATCTGAGCACTATTCATCAGTCAGCATAAACTGTGCTGCCATAATTACAAGACCTCATCTGTAATCCCAGCATCACTCTCTGAGAGCCAGATACTCTTAAGAAAGATGGACACTTATTTAGTTTGTCTCATGATATACTGCTTGGATCTGGACTAAACATTTTTCCAGTGGTTTTCTCATGGATTTTTGTTAAGAAAAAGACCTGACACAACAAAAAAACTATTGTTCCATTTCTGCAGTTTGAGGTCTTTACTTATGAACTTTGCATCTATTTTTCTGGCCTCAGTTCAGGTAATTACATTACATGCTTAAAGCAACAAAGTCTGTTTGACCATTCTTTTGTGTTGGCTTCTCTCAGGCAGCTGTTCTGGGCATTTGCAGACACAAAATACAGCGTATATAACATACCACTTCTTATTTGCATGTGACTTTTTGGAATAAATGAAATTTCTGATAGGTAAAAAAATGCTACTGCTTATGGACTAGTTCCACTCTCACTTATCATTACGTCCAAAAGAGACTAGCCTAAGAAACTGGGCTGCAAAACTCTCTTCATAGTACTGAGATTCTAGGTTCGAGGCTAGACATGATGTATACAGAGAAAGCAAAGACATCAGGCAACGTGTAAATTCAATGTCTGTTCTCACCGTTTGATTTCTACTGAACGCCATTCTTCTTTTACTGCAATAATGCTACTCCTGCAGTAAATGGATGGTACACAAGAAAGGTTATTTAATCATTTTTCTGTTTTAGAAATTTTAACCACTGAAATGAGAAGCAGAGGCTGTCAGAGACCCATGATCTCTACCTGCTTTTGTGGAGAAGAGTAACGTGTACTGCCCTGTAAGGCATGCAGCCAGTTCTGCCGGCCTCAGCCTCACAGGCTGGTTTTTTTCCTGAAAGGGAAGGAATGCCTCCAGAGCAGCAATTTGGGAACATCTATACCACATGACTGTGTACCCTAATTAGTGAGCATCCAACCAAAACTGCTATTGGATCTCTGCATATTTCTGTTGCTAACAGGAGTTAGAAGTTGTAAGACAAAACAAAACAGTAGCTGTTGGATTTTTTTTTCTGTGTTTGTGAGCACAAACACCCACTTATAATCACCACAGCTTTTTTATCGTAGAACTTTAGAATAGTTTGGGTTGGAAGGGACCTTTAAAGGTCATCTAGTCCAAGCCCCCTGCAGTGAGTAGGGACATCTTCAACTAGATCTGGTTGCTTAGAGTCCTGTCCAGCCTGATCTTATTATATGCTTCAGTTAAAAAGACCATGTGTTAAGCAAAAGCTTGATACTTTCTGTTCCTTTGCCTCCAATACCTTCCTTTAACAATTCAGATTTTAAATTTTTTTTCTAATTTCACTCCAGCAGAGCAATATTTTCACAGCTGCTAAGGAAATTCCAATAAAAAAGTCTTGACTGTCTGCTAACAGAGAAAGTAACTGTCAATCTTACATAGCAAGCCTTAGTATGTGGCCTTTCTCTCTAAGACTCGATAAGTGGGACCCTCATTGTGCCCTTGGTATTTATCTGTCAGGCAGTACATATGCATGTATTTAATAGGCAGTTTTAGCTTTTTGCTTTAAATATTGTTTAAAAAATAAAGCACTGCAAATACTAGACAAATTAACTTTGTTACAAAGCAAACTTGAAAATGAATTATTTTGTTTATATGATATGTTCCTTTTATGAACTTGTGCAAAAAATTACATTACAGTTGTGTTTGGTTTGTGCTGGGGGCTGTGGGGGGTGGTAGTAGGGGAGGGGGCTATTGGTGTGGCTCCTGTGAGAAGCTTTGGGATGCTTCCCGAGCTCCAATTCATACCAGCCTCTGGCCAAGGCCAACCCAATCAGCACTTTTGCAATAACATATTTAAGAGAGGAAAAAATTTGGGCGAGTTCTTTTGTGTTGGAAGTTCTTAGTTTTGGAGAAGAGTGGGACACAAGGGAGGCAGCCATGCAGACACTGAGGTCAGTGAGGAAGAAGTGGGGGAAGCATGCCGGTGGTGCCATTCCCCAGAGGCCTGTGATGAGATGTCAGGATGACCCCTTGCAGCCCTTAATACCTCCAGACCTCAGAGGTGGTGGAGAAGAATCATGTCTGCAGCCTGTAGAGGACCCCATGCTGGAGCAGGTGGGTGCTCCTGAGGAAGGCTATGACTCTCAGAGAAGCCTGTGCTGGAGCAGTCTGTCACTAGGAATTGTAGCCTGCAAAAAGGATGAACAGTGGTAACAGAAGTTTGTGGAGGACTGTTTCCCATGGGAGGGATGCCACAGTTCAGAAGGGGAGGACTGTGAGTTTTTCCCTCCAGGAGGAAGGAGTGGTAGGAACCATGCAACAGACTGGGACTGAGAACCACTATTCCCTGCCCAACTGCACTGCTGGAGGGTATGGGCTAGCAGAGCTGGACACAGGAAGAAAATATGGGTTTGGTATATTTAAGGTTGGGTTGCATTTATCACTGTCCTCCTCTGATTCGGTTGGTAAATTGGTGGTGGTTTCATTTAAATTAAATTGATTTTGTTTCCCCAAGTCAAGTCTGTCTTTTGCCTGTGAGCATAACTGGTGAGTGAGCCCTCCCTGTCCTTTGTCTTGAGCCTTTTGTTGTATTTTTTCCTCCACATCCCGCCAGAGCAGGGTCCTATATACCGCTGTATACTAGCTAGACTTAGACAACAAAGGTAAAAGGTGGAGAAAAAAGAAACAGGAAGCTCAAGGAGTTAACTTTACATATTGGAGATTCAGGAATATGTATTTCCCCTTTTTTTCATAGCTCAGTCAAATCTGACTAGTTTAATGGTTATTTAACATAATCTTACCAGTTTTAATGAGCAGATTTGGCATTGGTACAGGTGCCACATGTGTTTCCAAGACCTATCAGTTCTAACTGCCCTTGCCTAGTGGACCCAACATAAACTGTTCCCAGCTTCAAATCGGAGTTGGCAGCTGTGACACACACACCAGATTTCCATCCCTCTGGAAGGCGAGGGGAGCTATGAACTAATCGCTGCTCTGAGATATGTCCCAGCCCTGCCAACAGGGAAAGCCAAAAGCTTGCTTCAGCCAAAAGTTTGTCATTGTCAGCTAGCTGTCTTCACATAGTTTATCTTCATACATTGTTATGCCAGCTAAAATAAGTAACAATAAATTACATAAACTTCCACTTTTCTTGATCTGTGAAACCTGAAGATAAAGGATTTGATCATCACATTTCACAATCCCTGTCTACAAGGTGATAAATCCCCTCATTTCCAAATTAAGCTTTTAAGGCTGCCCAAAACCAACATATGAACCCAGTGTAGCAAAGAGGAGATTGTCAGTCTGAACTGCTGGGCCTTAAGGACTATGCTGGCTTGCCAGACTTTATTACCCCCTGCTTCATCATAACACTTGTGCTTCTTCTCCTTTCCCCAACAGAGGAAATAAATTAGGGGGAAGAATGAATCTCTTGTGTGGGAAAAAAAATGTAGAGTGAGAAAAGAGAATCACATAAAAATCCCACAGCCACCAGTGTTATATTCTCCTCCTCTTTTGAGCACTCAAAAGTATTACCTAGAAAACATTTATAAAAGGTACCTCAGTTATTTCTAAGGAAATAGGGAAAGGACAAAAAGTCTGAGATACAATAGTAGTGTCTGTGTCTGTTACGCATTCTGTTAGGTGTCAAGGAGGTTGAGTTAAAAACGGAGGATTTTATTACCTTCCCTCAGAACAATGGAAAACTCTTTTGCCATCCTGGTAAACCTGGATGAGACAAAAGCCGAAAATAAAGAAAAAAATTCCACTTCCTTGAGTACTGGGGTCCATTTGCAAAGTCTAGTTTTTATTATATAAGAGAGGGGAAAAAAAAACATATATTGCATAATAGAAATATTATAGTTCACACTTCCTTTTTTTTTTTTTCCTGTTCTATGAGTAACATGCATGTTGCAAGGCAAGAAAAGAGTGAAAGGTAATAGTTTAGATTTCCTTATGTGCTCCAGTGGTATACTGAGATAGACCTTACAGTTTATTCTTCTTACATCCTCCTCAAACAAATCTTTATTAATTCCCTGTTTAAAATAGAACACATTGTGTGCCCTCATAATGGGCCATATCCTGCTATCAATATTTTAACAGATCCCCCATGGACTACAATGTGGAGTCTGCTAAAAAATTGATGGCACCATTATGTTCAACTGCAAGTATATTTATAATTAAATTATTTTTCTTTATATTCATTCAAATTTCTGTTCATGAGGAAAAAAAGTGCCCTGGTTATGCTAATTAATTTTGAACCCATTGTGTTTTGTTTATTTTGATAATGTTTGGTTTGGTCTGAAAACCTGTCAAGAATGTTCAGGCTTTCCTGCTATGGATTAACACACAAAAGTTCAGCATCTTGATACAGATTTGGAAGATGTTGCAAAAGCCATTTACCATAACTATAGGAAGAAATTGTTATAACAAATTATAATGTATGTACGAGTGGAGTCTTGTTGGATAAAGCTACATGACAGAGAGGAAGGAAGGCTAGAAATTGCAGAATAGTAGACCTATGATAAAAAAATGAAAGAGAAGAATTTGTAAAAAATCCTCTTTTTGGCCTTCTGACTTTCATCAGGGTTCACGCAGATAGGGAAAACAGTCCATGAAATTTCAGCAAATTACTACAAAATTTCCACTCACCGCGTATCTGCTATAAAAAAAAAAAAAAGGAAAAAAAAATTCTCCTTGCCATTTAAAACTGAGTGCACTGATTTATTATGAAAAATACACTGAGCAATTTACTTAGTGGGGAAGATTTTCTAGTGTAAGAGAAAGATTAGGGTAAATATCGGGGTTGTATTACATTGGAATAAACCTTTTAGCTACTGTTTTCTGTTATTGATCACCTTAAATTCTTGTATCTGATTATTTCCTACCACTGGCAGATGGAATTAATGTAACATCATCTGGATCTGAGCCTGTTCTGTCTTTCTCTTTTCTTCTTTTTGCTTCTCATAGTAGTTTTTGGAGTTTTTCTTTCCTCCCTTCTCTTCAGTGCTCTGCAGTTTTTTCCTATGTTTGGCATGCAGACTTTGATGGCTTCAGGG
>NW_008615872.1:0-14383 GCF_000691845.1 Merops nubicus | reverse complement strand
GTGGAGTCACCATCCCTGGAGGGGTTCAAAAAACAAGTAGATGTAGCACTTGAGGCTATGGTCTAGTGGTTAGGGAGATGATAGGAGGAAGGTTGAACTTGATGGTCCTAGAGGTCCTTTCCAACCATGGTGATTCTATGATTCTATTTTGTTTACCTGGGAAAGGTTGTTGAAGCAAATTACTGGAGAACTGTTTGAATTGGGCAGCTTGGGGCTTTCTAGTTCCTTTCTTTCCCAAGGAATAAAAGTGGTCATTTTAAGGACTCGAGGACCTTCCTTAAACAGCTGATGCAAATTCCCAGACTTCATTTCATTTGATCCAAAGCATGCTAGATGCCTTTCCTGGTTCCACCTTCAAGACAGTTTATTTCTGAAATGTGCTAAAAGCTTCACAGACAGGGAAAGACCATAAAGGATTTTTCTCTATTCTGGGCTTGGAAACATCTATGACTTGATGAATGTGTTACCAGAGCCCTAGAAGTACCCTCAAGCATTGTCCAGCTTTTCTTTGTACCTTTTTGTAACCTATGGGAAAAGGTCAGATTCTGTACTTGGAAAAACTGATCTCATCCAAGAAATGGCAGAACTGTCTTTTTATATGCTGGAGCTTTTCAGAACATTAATTTTTTCCTTCAAAACTTTTTTATAATTTATTTTTTTACTTTGTCATAAATTTGCTTTTATGCAGGGTAGTGATTTCTGCTGAGCTTAGGTTTGGGTGAGAGTCAGAAGTTGGGAACTGCTGCCTCTCAGGTAGTGCCCTCTAAAGGGTGTGGAGCTCCTAGTGCTGTAGCCTGTGCTGCTTCCCACCAGTGCTCAATTCTCCTGACATTTTTGAGAACATAACCATATAGAAGGTTGCATATAACAGAATAGCTTTACTCCTGAGTTATTGGCACACTTTGGAAATAAAGGACTGTTTTCTTAATACAAGGGGATGCTTATGCCTGGAACAACTTGGATGTTGAGAATGTGGAGGGAGAACCACAAGCAAACTTTACTAGTTCTTAAGGCTGATGTGCCCTTTCTCTACTTCCAAGGTCTTCTGCATTTCCTGCTTCAAAAACACAAATACTGTGGGAATTTTTAATGCTTCTATAGTCTTCTTTTTCTAATTTAGTTGTCTTGTGTTTAGTCTGACAGTTCACTTTTGGAAGAGGAAGGCAAGTGATGATGAAGTTTGAAAAATTCATCCAGAGATTGCTAGATTGTTTCCAAAAGAAATCAGATATTTTTTTTTCCCATGGTATACTTCAAAATTTCCTTAGTACCTTCAGTAAATATATAATATGGGAAGTTTCTGTTACTGGTAGTGTTGCACTTAACTTCACAAACTAAGGACCAAATGAAATTGCTTCAGTGTTAAAAAGTGACTTTTTTACTGTTTGGAAAGTTGATAATTGTGTGTGCAGTGGATTAAAAAAATCTAGAAAAGTGCTGCTGAGCATTTTGTGCAAATAGTTGATCTTCTCACACAGGCATACATGGGTGATACCTCACTGGTGTCAGCATCTGGTTAGTGGTTGCAGTATGCAGAGTAAAATAACGTTTGTGCCTAGAAATTTCATTTTTACAGCAGCACTTCTCTGTTTTGGGTACTGTCCAGATCCCTCATAGAAACAAAATCCTTAGCCTGAGTATATATATCTGGCAGTAGATAGAGGAAAATGGCAGGAGAAGTCCAGGCTTCATTGGGCTTCCAACTAGGAACAGTAGAATTCAGATGAGAAAATTATTCCTGGCCAGCAAATTTGTTAGAGCTTTTTCTTTTTATTTTAGATAATTTTAAGACAGAGGAGCAGATGACTCAGATCTTAAGAGCATTCACTTCAATTGTGGGCCTGCTGTACTGAATCAACCTCTGGCTATGATATGACAGGATTTTGAGTTGCCCATGACCTGTAGGTGGATTGCCTTAGAATTTCTTTCACAGTAAAATAAGAAGAAAAAAGGCTTTTTAATCTGACATTTTATATGCTTAATTAAATGAAAGCTAGAAACTCTTTAATAGGAAACTCATTGGGTAGAGATTCAGAGTGGCTTTTAGATTAGAAGGGACCTTAGAGATATCTAGTCCAACCTCCTTGCCATGGGCAGGGACACCTCTCAACTAGACCATGTTGCTCAAGGCCTCATCCAGCCTGGCCTTGAACACCTCCAGGGAGGGGCATCCACAACCTCTCTGGGCAATTACTCCAGAGTCTTGCCTCCCTCGTACTGAAGAACTTCTTACTAAGATCTAGTCTGAACCTGCTCTCCTTCAGTTTAAACCATTTCCCCTTCTCCTGTCACTGGACACTCTTGTGAGAAGCTCCTCTCCAGCCTTCCTGTAGGTTCCCTTCAGGTCTTGGAAGGCAGTTATAAGGTCCCCCTGGAGTATTCTCCAGGCTGAACAATTCCAGTGCTCTCACAGCAGAGATGCTCCAGCCCCTGGATCATCTTTGTGGCCCTACTCTGGACTCATTCCAACAGACGTATGTCCTTTTTATGGTGGGGACACCAGAACTGGATGCAGTATTTGAGGTGGGCCCTCACAAGAGCAGAGTAAAGGGGGAGAATCCCCTCTCTTGATCTGCTGGCCACCCTTCTTGATGCACCCCAGGATGTGGTTGGCCTTGGGGCTGCACGAGCCCATGGCTGGCTCATGTTGAGCTTCTCATCAGTCAGCATCCCCAAATCCTTCTCTTCAGGGTTGCTTTCAACCAGCTCTGTGCCCAGTTTGTAACTGTGCCTGGGATTGGCCTGGCCCAGAGAAGACAGAAGCAGGACTGGTGTGCCACTGTGCTGCTGCCTGCTGTTCCCTCACAAGGCAGTGTCTGCTTCAAGCTTAGTTCTGCTTCCTTCATGTCCCTCTGAATTGCAGCAGGTTTTCTAGGTAGGTTCTGTCCTGTTTTTAGGAATTTTGTATGTAAATATATGAATCTGTCTCTTCACTCTCTGCTCCCTGCTTCATCACTGCAGTTTTTTAATAACATAAGATTAACAACTTGAGTAATAATTTAACATAATTAAAATTATATATAGTAACATACATAGAAAGAGTATTGTAGTAATAGGTTACAGATCTGTATGTTTAGTAAATGAGTTCTGACTTATTTTCTGAGGTTCCTTGTGGCTGTGGGTTTCTGGTTTCATATCTTACCTGTTTCCTCTTATGGTGAGGAGCCAGCTTCTGATGTGCTCAACAAAACTGCTGACTGCAGTTTTTTGACTTACGTGAATGTGCCTCAAAGAAACCAATCCTTGGGAGTGTAACCATGAGTCCTCAGTGTCTGGTAGGTTAATACTCAGTGGAGGATGAAGTATAATTCAATAGGATATTAATATTCTGCAAGTGATGAATGAACTAAAGTTTTAGTTGAGTAATATAAACTGAAGTGGTGGCTTTGCTTCTTATTTGCAAGGCTTTAGTATGGTGACTTCATGAGGTGCACAGCAAACTGAGGCCACTCCTGAGCATTTAAAACATTGCTTAGCATGAGTTCTTGCTGAGTCTCAATTAGGAAAAAGTGCAAATGTCACCCTGGTATTCCTAGGGAAGGAAATTGTGCTGCTGCCTTCAGATAAGAAGTTGGATTGTTTTTAATGATGGCTTGTTTTTTTTAAACACTTCTGAAAATGTAAGCTTGTA
This sequence comes from Merops nubicus, assembly GCF_000691845.1. NCBI lineage: Eukaryota > Metazoa > Chordata > Aves > Coraciiformes > Meropidae > Merops > Merops nubicus. Next base: position 10,752 of record NW_008615872.1, on the reverse strand, counting down.
AATGAGAGCTTATTTAGCAGACTTGGCTCCTGGACCATCTTGGAAGCTTTTTTTATAATGTGTAACCGAGGATTATGGGAGGTGATGGACTTTTGGTAAAGGAAAAGATTTGATAAAGATCTTGTGTTTTATTTTCACCCCCTCCCTTCCACCCCAGTCCCATCTCTAGCAGTTACGAAAGCAGTTCCCGGGTGGCGTCCCCACTGGACCCAAACGGACACTTTAATGTTGTCATCAAAGAGGAGCCAGCAGATGACTATGACTACGAGTCAAGTATTTGCACACAAGGAGTAAGTGTGAAACAGGAAGACACAGATGAAGAAACTGATGAGTATTCCAACGCTGAAGAGGATGATCCTGTCCTGCAGAAACACTTGATGAGGCGCGGTGAAACAGAGGGAAGCGAGGGAGAGCTCAGCTCCAGGAAACGTGTGCTGAGCAGTCCCTCAGGTGTTGCCAAAGCAAAAATGTTAAAACTGGAGAGTGGGAAGATGCCTGTGGTCTATTTGGAACCTTGTGCAGTCACAAAGAGCACAGTGAAGATATCTGAGCTGCCTCAGACCATGCTCTCCTCTGGCAAGAAGGATAAATCCCCTGCGAGTCCGATAATGGATTCCTTGCCTGAGTGTTTTGAAAATCACAAAGACTGCTCAGGCACAGCCACTGTAACTGAGGAGTTAGTTACCAAAAAACAGTCTCCTGGGAGTAAAATGTCACACAAATACCCTTCAATCAGAGACACCCCGTGGGATTTATCTAAATCACCTAGTTTTAATCTCAGAGGCTCGGTAAGTCACTTTTCTGCCAAGGAGATCTCTGGAAGAAAAAGGCCAGGCATGTTGAAGAATCCTGTGTCCCTGAAAGGCTCTGGTGGCAATCAGAACACCCTGTCATCAGTTACATCTAAAAGAGGAAGGCCACGGAAACTGAGAATTTCCAAGGCTGGTCGACCACCTAAAGGTATAGGAAAAAATGTAATAATGAGCAAGAACACTTCTCTGGGGCCTGGGAGTATCCTTCCAGATGTCAAGCCAGACCTTGAAGATGTTGATGGAGTCCTCTTTGTGTCCTTTGCATCAAAGGTAATACCTAACTGTTTTGAGTGAAATTCAAAACCTTTTATAATGTCATGTTTTTAATCCCTTTGCTGGAAAAGCTGGAAGCATATTTAAGCTCAGTTTTGAGATGTATGTCCTGTTTCCAAATCTGTGCTTATCTTCTCCCTGTTTTAATCATAACATTTTCTTACTTCTTAGCAACTTGGGGGAAATAGTGGGATCTAGAGTTCTCTATGAAAGAATCCATACTTGTTTATTAAAGTCTCACACTGTGAATATTTCAGTGGTAGTTTGATGGCCTAGTTTGCATCTAAGTTGGTGTTTGAAGGTATCTCATGCTTACTCAAGGTTCTCTGTATGTGTAGGAAGCTCTTGACATTCATACTGTTGATAGAGGTGGAGGAGAAGAGTCACAGAATCTTCAGGCTCCCTCGTTGACTACAAATGATCCAGGTACATTTTTTGTATTTTTTTTGTAAGTTGCTAGTCTCTGCAGGAAGGAAATTTGTAAAGATACATTGGAAAACTAATCATTTAAGTCAATATTTATGTGGTAAGTGTTTTTTATATATTCTGTCTTTTTCCTTTTTTTGGGTAGATTGTCAAGCAAGAATACAGGCACTGGAAAAGGAATTGATGGAAGAGCTGAAGACCTTGAGGCATAAGCAAGTAATACATCCTAGCCTTCAGGAAGGTAAGCAGGCAGTGTACACACTGTTGCACTTGGCTGTATATTGTATTTAACCATATCAGGTTGGCAAGCTCCTGCTGGATGTCATACTGTGTATGCCAAATTCAGCTGGGCTCTGGTTTTGGTTTTTTTTTTTTTTGGTAAACACAGTAAAAGTACTGATAAAAAAAGGCAAATCTCTGTGGAGCTGTCAGTGTCCCTCTTGCCACTTGTGGCAATGGGAGAGAATTTGTGGCATCTGACCCTTTTTTTTTTTTTTTTTTCCTTAGAGGCTTTAGAAGTAGTTTGAGCCTGCCAAGAAAGATGGTTTTGTTTTCACACATTCATGTTGCAAATTAGAAGAGGTGGAGAAGACAAAAGATGAATCCTGAATCTCCCAACAGCAGAGCAGGAGGCTTTGTCATCCTTATGCCTCCTGCAGAAGATGCAGAGCCTTCAGACTTCAGGGGATGCTTGTTTTGTAATGAGCTTATCCTTGCAGAGAGCAGATGGAGCTGATTTTACTCTTCCATAGAAAATAACCATTTTCTGGTAGTAGAGGAGCTAGAGATCCAGAAACACATAACCAAGGGTACATTTGCTATGTTTGAGTCTGTATTTCTTTGAGCCACAGTAGATCCAGACTCACTAGCCACATAAGAGGGCCAAGCCCATGATCTTTTTTTTTTTTGTGTAATACTATCCTTAGATCACATGAAAGAAAGTCAAGGATCAACACATCAGAACTTAATGTTCTCTGTGCTGATGATGCTGGAAGTCTTCAGCAGTAGTAGTCCAGAGAGCCATGGCATTAACATTGGCATCAGAGCAGATGATGAAGAATTTGATGTGAGTGGAAGTGTTGTACCTCATGCTCTTGAGGTTGTGGCCCTGAATTTTTCAAACATGTAACTGTAATGCTGTAGGGATTGAGGTTCCACATGTTGATCTTAACTCACATTTGGGTCCTCACAGAGGAAGAGCCCTGGATTATCTTGAATGCTTTATGCATGAGGTATGACAAGAGCTAGCCTTTCATTTTTTGCAGCTATTTAAAGGGATTCCTTTGTGTCTTGCTAGTGTTGAGCTGGTGTTCCTGTATTCCACCTTTGCAGAGGGGTCATAAGAGGAGCAGCAGAGCTCATAGATCTTTGCCCTGAATGTGGTGGGAATGAGACAAGATAACCCATCTCCATCCAGGTGGTGTTACAGCATCAGCACTGGCAGCTGTATCATGGATGTCTAAGCACAGTTTTCCCCTCCTGTGATTCCAGAAGTAGGTGGCCCTGTTCTCTGACAGCCTCACTGGCCAACCTGCCCTCAGGTCTCTGTGTTGTCATACTTCAAAACTGGTGGTAAAATCCCTTTTGTGTGGTCAGCTGTTGGCAGTGCTGGATACAGCACTGGGCAAATGTTACAGCAATATTAATGCTTTTTAGGATTATACTGTGGCTTCCTAGATGTTATCTCTACCCAAGAGAAGCATAATGAAATTATAGGGCACTAGCAACCGTGTGGTATGTTGGCAACCACAATACTAGCAAGGGCTGTTTTACTCATGAGATGATCCTGCAGCTGGGAATGTGTAAAACCCACATGCTTTTCCTCCAGCTTCTAAGGGGGTGGTGGTGAAGTGTGTGGTGCCTTCTGAAGGGTGTTGTGGTTCACAGGTCCTACAAAACGAACAAGAAAAGTCAAGTGTCAGGCTAAGAAAAGGAGATCTGAAGAATTTTCACTTCCTTGAGTGTTTGTGACCATCATTTCCAGTCAGTGTTGCATGATGATCTGCTGAGCCTGTTAAATGGTGAAATTGTAATTCAGCAATGAAGAGGATGACCCTCACCTCGAAGTTTTAGGGGGAAAAGGAGTTAAGTGAAGACTCTTCACAGCAAGAGCATTGCTACAGATGTAATTCATAGAAATTCATAGGTCAGGCTGTGAATTACAGTACATGTGCTGTGGTTGTTAAGACTTCAGCTGCTGCATGGGACCTGAAACCAGTCCTTATTCAGATTTCGTTCACCTTCCAAATAATTACAGGCCTGTTGCCTTCCATTGCAGATTTGAGATCAGGGAAGGAAGGAAGGAACACAATAACACATGTTTCTAAATGTGCTTTCAGCTATTTTGTAGAAGCTGGCTGGCTTCCTAGTCCTCACTGCAGCATGGGGAATGGACATAGCAGTTTTGGTGGTAACTCTGCTTTTGGTTTTGGCCAGTGTAGTTGAGAAGCTTGTTTCTCTCTGTGATTCACTGATGATGTGTTGGAGATGTACCTGAACCCCACAACGGCTCCTGATTTGTGAAGTTCAGAAAAGGGTGGTTGAGGCTATCTAGATCTTGGAGGCACCAGGATGGCAGGAAGAAGGTGCTTCAGGAAGGAGGGAATTCAATGTACAGCTGTTAGAAGGAAAGCTCCTGCTGCAGCACTGCAGTGCTGTGGGACCCCTCTGCTATCTGAGCTAGCTGGGATCCCTTCTCAATATTCCTGGAAATGAAAGGCATTGTTGTCATGCATTGTATTTCAGATTTAGCAGCTTCATCTGATGGAAAGGGGAAGATTCTTAGGTTTCCTTATTTGCTACTGTTTGCTTACAGCAGCTGAAATTTAGCAAGACTCAAGATGGTAGAAATTAAAGTGATGATTGACCTGTCATGTATGGTGATGCATGTACTGGCATGATGCTGTTACCACTGGGTCTCTTTTGTGTGTCTGTGGTCATTCCATGTTGCACTTCTTGGAGTCATCCTCTTGGGTTTTGTCTGGGTGTTTTTTACTTTGTTCCTAAACTGAAATACCTGTTGGAGCAGATCCAGAGGAGAGCCATAAAGCTGATCAGAGGGTTTGGAACACCTCCATGTATGGTGATGCATGTACTGGCATGATGCTGTTACCACTGGGTCTCTTTTGTGTGTCTGTGGTCATTCCATGTTGCACTTCTTGGAGTCATCCTCTTGGGTTTTGTCTGGGTGTTTTTTACTTTGTTCCTAAACTGAAATACCTGTTGGAGCAGATGGAACACCTCTTCTGCGAGGACAGGCTGAGAGATCTGGGGTTCTTCAGCCTGGAGAAGAGAAGGCACTGGGGAGATGTTATTGCAGCCTTCCAGTATCTGAAGAGGACCTGAAAGAAAGCTGGGGAGGGAACTTCTGCAAGGGCTTGCAGTGGTAGGATGAGGGATAATGCTTTCAGACTGGAAGAGATTAGACTGAGATTAGAAATTAGGAAGAAGTTCTTCACTGTGAGGGTGGTGAGACACAGGAACAGGTTGCCCAGGGAAGTTGTGGATGCTCCATCTCTGTTTTCAAGACAGGACTTTGAGCAACCTGGTCTAGAGGGAAGGGGCATGGCAGGGGGGTTGGAACTGGATGATCTTTAAGATCCCTTCCAACCCAAACCATTCTGTGATGATTTTCTGTGTGAGTGATGTTCTTATTTTTGAGTGTTGAACAAAGCTAGGCTTGAAGATGACAGAATAATTCAAATGGAGTGTCAAGAAGAATAAACTGTGTAATCTTTATTTTTTATTTTAAATGGAGTTTGAAAAGAAATGAATGGCATTGTAACGTTTTGTAGATGACATGTTTTTATAGAATATGCTGGATTGACTTGCTTGCTGCTCATTTTCCCTATGTAGATTTGTAAATTACATCTCACTAGGCTGTCTGATAACAGTATCTGTTTAAACAACTGTGTCTGAGATCTGTTCTGTGCAAATTGTTTTCAGACTGCCAGTAATCAGGTCCTGGTGTTGCCACTTAAGAACATAAATGTACCACCAACACCAGGGTTCTGCTGTATGTGCAGATGCTGTGTTGTGTCCTGAGCCTTGTCAAGTCATACATGTTCAATTTCACAACTCAAATTTAACGTCTGAATTTCAGACTTGTTGGCAAGAGGAGCAAAATTGTAGGTTTCTATAGCTAAAAGCCAAAATAGACATTCTTGACTCCAGCCTGCAGGCTGAATTTGATTGACAGCTGTTTTCTTGAATTCAGCTTAACAGTGTTTTCTGAAAAAGCTAAGTAAATTTACTAGCTTCTTTTTTTCTTAGCATTTCTGTATCTCTGTTTGTCTTGCCATGGATGAAGATAGCCTTTGTGACCAAGAAAAGTCTTTTGGTTTGAGGGTTTTGGGGGAGTTGATGAAGGTGTTACAGGCAGTGAAGTATTTGTGGTGACATCAACAACGTGGACTATTTAGTTTCTTTATAGCCATTTCTCCCCCCACATTAAAAAAAAGCTTAATTGCAAAGTGCCAAGCCTGGGAGAATAAAAAAGATCATTTGATGACATAGTCCTGAGAGAGCTGTCTGAATACAACTTTATTTATATCATCATTTCCAACCACACACATTTCTTCAGAGTTAAAATGTGGTTTGCTCTTGTCTCTCATTGCTGGTTGGAACTGGAGTGTGTGTGGTATCTGTTTTTGCACAAGAACAGCTTTCAGTGGAGAAGGAAATGTGTAAGTACCACTGGGAGGATTGATAGTTCATGTAGTGATATGAAATATCAGATAGCTGAATTGGGTTCTGGCAGTAACTCTAGCCTTTCAGGATGTGAACAGTGCCCTCTTTTTCAGAAAACAAACAAACACACACTAATATTGTGAGAATTACAGTAACACTGGCACTTTGGTTCATGAATTTCATGGGAAACTTCAGTAGTAATCCAGAAAACTATGAAAAGTAATTCCATTTTTTTTCTTGATTTTCCATTTCCTAAAATAATCGTTATACCTGCTGCAAATCCAGTATCAGTAACTATAAGTTATAGTTGCTAATGCTCAAGTGTCTTAAAATGGTGAGTACTAGAAAAGCCTGTATATAACTTAAAGGTTTATTTTTTACTAAATATTGTTGATTATCTTTTTCCTAACATCTTGCTGCACTGGGACATTTACTGATACTTGCCTCTTGCAGTGGGACTGAAGTTGAATTCTGTGGACCCAACAATGAGCATTGACTTGAAATACTTGGGTGTGCAGCTTCCTCTTTCCTACTCCAATTACTCTTTGTGGAGCTATCCAGGAACCAATCCCAATTCTCCAGGTGGGTAGAACATGAATCTGCTGAAAGTGTTGCCTTCTTACTAGCAATGATCAGGAGGAGGGAATGGCCATTTAGAGGAACATGATATCTTAAAGTGATTGAAGTGGTATTAAAATGACAGAATGTGAGGACTTCCTTAGACTATGTGGTTTCTGGCTGAGGAGTCCTGGGTAATTCTGCTCAGATTCTCTTCAGCCTTCCCTATTTATGAACTTAAGGGTAAGCTGTATCTTCATGTTAATTATTTATTACAGAAGTGCTGACTGATGGTGCTTTTTAAAACTTTTCTTGTATCCAGACAAATGTATTTCTTGTTAAACAGTGATTAGGATTCCAGTACTGTTGGTAGATACTGCTTTTAATAATAAACTAGTTGAACAAAGTATAGGGTGCTTATCTTTCTCCTACCTAAATTTTCTGATTAATGTTTGTCTTAATCTGCTGCTTTTGGGAGCTGGTAAAGAGGCAGACCTTTTATCTCAGCTTTGTTTACACTGCAAAAGAGGCAGATTCAGTTCAGAAGACCTCAGTTAGCTCAATGTCATATGCAATTATTTCCAGCCTAGCAATGTATAAAACAGCCACATGGATTCCTGTTAGTACTAATTTTTACATTCCAACTTAGGTCCCAGAGCTGATGGATAACTGGACAGAGATGTTGCTGTTTGCCTTTTGTGATCATTCCCCATATCTCCCCCTAACTGATACGTGAGTGAATTTGGCAGAACAGCAAACACCAAATGAAGTTTCTACAGGTCTTATAAAAGTCAGTGGCTCAGTTGAGGGGAGAGACCCACGTTACTTTCCTTGCTGAGAGGTTGTAGCATCAGCTCAGAACCTGCCTGTTCCACGTTAGCCTACCTAACCAGCTGATTTACCTGCTTGAGCTGTAGAATCAACAGGAGGCTAAAGCTGAAAATACAGAAGACATCTTTTGTGTGGGATAGCAGATGCGTGGCCGTGCAGCAGAACTCCACAGGAAGCTTGGCTTTGTCAAGTATTCTGTTAATTAAAAAAAAAAGTCAACTCCAAGTTTCTTTATTCAGCCTTTTAATTTATTACTGTTCATCGATCCCTGAAAAGGAACAAGCAGAGTTTGCTAGGCTGTTGATACAATCAAGCTTAGTGCATCAACCTAGGCTGACTTTCTTCTTTTCCAGATACCGGATTTCCTTTTGTTTCCAGGACAGGGAAGACAAATGATTTCACAAAGATCAAAGGCTGGCGAGGGAAGCTTCATGGTGCTTCTAGAAATGAAGGTAAAACAACCAAAAAAAAAACAGAAAAAGGGATGAGTGTATATGTATTTCCAACACTTGGCCTTTTTTGTTTGACCTTCCACAGACCTTCCAGTTTGGTAATTGTGTGTGTTTCAATGAGAGATGATTTTTTATATTGAAACTGTCACGAATAAAGAATTTTTTGGTAGTTCCTATGTGATTAAAATAGATGTTTGAGGGAAGAGAGAAACTTGATTTGAGTAGGTGAAAATACATGTATTCTGTTTGACACAGAAGGCTTGACTGAAGATCAAAGCTGCAGTAGTTTTGGTTTTGTTCATCAGTTTTGTATTTACTTGCAAGTGTGGTAATTCCAGAATTCTGTTGCTGCAGGGACCCCAACAAACCAGAGCAATTTTCATTTATATTGGTGTATTTTGAACTCCAGTTAGAGTGGATATTTCTTGCATACTTGATTACTTTGCCCTGCCTCAGGGAGAAATGGATATTGGGAAATTTGCCATTTTTAACTTTATATTTTTTATTTAGATTACATGTAGTTTAAATATTTATATATTTAGATTAAATATTTACATTGTACCTTCTGCACTTTCATACAATGTTGTGTTGGGGTATTCCAGATGTTTTGTGGTGTACCAGCTATGCTAGATGTTCAGGACAAAGCAAGTTATATAGAAGCACTACCAGTTAAAGGCTTACTGGTTTTGGGAACAAATACACGTGTAAAATCTCCACAAAATAAGTTCTTCAGACAGCTGCTTGTGCTTCCAAGTGGATTATATTTGGTGTGCCTATGTTTTACTCTTCTAAAAGAATTGTTTATTTTTTGAGAGATATTTACCCCTTTTGTATTGTTTAATTATTACAAGATTTGCCAGTGTGTTTTCCCAGGAGGGAGTTAAAGTGCTCTTTATTTAGGTGGCAGTTCAGAAGGTTCCCTGAAGAATCGCTCAGCGTTCTGTAGTGACAAGCTGGATGAGTACCTGGAAAATGAAGGGAAATTGATGGAAACGAGTATGGGATTCTCTTCCAGCACTCCCACTTCTCCTGTGGTGTACCAGCTTCCCACTAAGAGCACTAGCTACGTGCGAACTCTCGACAGTGTTCTAAAGAAGCAGGCTACCATAATCCCATCAACATCTTATTCATTGAAGCCTGTTTCTTTATCATCTACCTCTAGGAAGACAAAGACTCAAAGTAGACAGACATCTACAAACAGTAGGGCAAAATCATCTTACAAGCCTATACTGCCTTCACCTTTTTCTGGAAGGCAGAAACAGAACTCTTCAGCATTAGGGGAGAAGGCTGCTAAGCCTGCCTCAGACAGCAGTTTGACTAACCAAGCAGACAGTTCTACAGCACCAGCTGTGGATGAAAACACACTTCCAAAACAGATCAGCTTGCCCCAAGCAGCACAGCAGCAACAAGGAGCTCGTCCACCAGGTCTGTCTAAGTCTCAAGTGAAGCTAATGGACTTGGAGGACTGTGCTCTGTGGGATGGCAAACCACGGACTTACATTACGGAAGAACGAGCAGAGATCTCTCTGGCAACCCTGCTTACAGCTCAGGTACATCTGTAAGAGTTTCTTTTCCTTTCTGTACTTCTGGTGCTTTTCCAAATCTGTCCTCTTACTCATGTTCCATGTAGATGTAGAAAATAAGAGCAGAGCTGCTAAGGAGCATGACAAAACGTGACGTTCTCCTGTGGTGTGGTCTTTGCAGTGAAAGTTGAGAAGCGCTGACTTGGCAGGATGTGAAAAAACTAGTTGTGGTAACAGTGTGTTGGTATGACTCATTGAGTTCTCTCAACCTTTCACTGTTACAAATTGGGTTAGTACTGAATAACTGCTATTCAGTAACTGTGTTTCCTTACTATTTGTCACCCTTTTTTTTTTCAGTTGAACTAACTGCAAAAAAAAAAAACAACTCCCAGTCATGTAACTTGTTTGTCAGGTGATAAACTCTTTTGCTTTTCTCACATCTCTACTTACTACCAGGATGGTTTAGCTGCCTCAAAATCCCTCTTAGAAGGCTTCAGATGCAGACTCTTCTCTGTTCTGTGTGTTTGGTTTTTTTTTAATTATAGATGACAAATTTTCACATGTAAACCTTGTAGATGGAGGGGTTATTCTAAGTAAGCTCTGAACAGCAATTTTTGCCTATGCTTGATTTAATCTTACAAAAATTGAAGTGTATGCTTTTCTAAAACTTTCCTTAGGCTTCTCTCAAAAATAAACCTATCCACAAAATAACAAGGCGACAGGCACCTCCTTGCAACAAGGAGTTCTGCCGACTGGGTTGTGTTTGTGCCAGTCTGGCCCTGGAGAAACGTCAGCCCACCCACTGCCGCAGGCCAGACTGCATGTTTGGTTGCACCTGCTTGAAGAGGAGAGTGTTGTTGGTGAAGGGGGGAACAAAACATAAGAAGATCATGAAAAAGGCTGTGCTCTATGGAACACAAGAAGAGCTAGAGGATGAAGATGCGGAGGAAGAGGGTGATGGAGAGGAAGATGAGCTGAAGCAGAAAGATAAGAAGAAGAGAAAAAGGGCAGAGTACAGTGAGTATTGCTGGGCAGAGGGGATTATTTACAGCTTTGCAGAAACCATCCATCTTGGTGGGCGTTTTTATTAGGCTGTTGTAGTGATGCCATTTCTAAATCCAAAAACTGGGAGTGAATTCCAAGACATAAGGCTGACTAGTAGGAAAAACACCTCTTCCCTTTTTTTTT
>NW_008615871.1:561-821 GCF_000691845.1 Merops nubicus | reverse complement strand
GATGACCTCTGGAGGCCCTTTCCAACCTAAATTATTCTGTGGGTCTGTGAAAAATTTAAATATTCCATTTTTTTGCGATAAATATTTGATAAATAAATATTTAATCAATTGCATTGCATTAGGTCAGCGCAAGGACTTCAGTTTATTAGTTTCCATGTTAATTCATTGGATTATATCTATGTTTGAGCCAAATAATGTGCAGTTGCACCAGGTCAACACCCAGCTTTGCATAGCCTGCCTCACTCAAGCATAGCTTGCCC
>NW_008615871.1:0-240 GCF_000691845.1 Merops nubicus | reverse complement strand
TGTGTTTACCCTGCTTTTTTTTTTTTTTACCCACAAGGGTTTTTTTTTTTTCTCCATCTTATTTTCCCTTCCCCTTTTTCTTTGCAGAGGAGGGAAAGGAAAGTGGGAGGGTGACAGAGTGGCTTGGTGGGCATCTGGTGCTCAGACAGTTACCCAACCTCACTGACAATAAATTCCTAGCATTAATGGTGTTTCAAGCAAATTGTTTGCAAGAGCTTATTTTCACTTTCAGCTTTTTAG
>NW_008615870.1:428-766 GCF_000691845.1 Merops nubicus | reverse complement strand
ATTGTATTAAGTCAATATGATTCAAATAAAAAACATATTTTTTGAGAGTTACATTCTTTTCCATATTCAAGTTAACTATATTTTATTTTACTAGTTGTGCTCAGTCTGGTTAGGATGCAGTTAACTTTCTTCATAGCAGTGTGTATGGTGCTCTGCTTTTCATTTATGCTTAAAACAGTATTGATGACACACCATATTATGGTCTCAAGGCTTGCTTTCTTTCCCACCAGGGCCCTGCCGAAGCAAGTAAGCTGGTGATGTACGGAAATAAACTCTATAACTCGGAAATTATAAAGTAGGTATGTTTATTGCATGCAGCTGGATGGCGGATCGCTCAA
>NW_008615870.1:0-400 GCF_000691845.1 Merops nubicus | reverse complement strand
TTCGAGGAGGCAGGTCCTCCCACACTTATACAGTAAAACAATACCTATTCATGTGATGCCTATACATATTTGTTACCTAACCCTGCCTACTCCTGCTTTGTATGCTAATGAGCTTATCAGTCTTTCCTGCTTGTGCAGGTCTTCCCAAAAATTGTGGGCAGGGGTCTTCCTTCTGTGGACGGTGGTTTTTGAGAGGGAGGCCGTATGTCTACCTCACAGTGTATTTTTCACCTTTTCCCTGGAATGCGATGATTTTGTAAGCTTGTAATGTCTTTATCAGTTTGAGCTAATTTGTGTCCTTGTTTAACATCTATTTCTCTTCAGCAAGGGCATTTATTGATGTTTTTGTGTCAGGTGCCATCCTATTTTCTAGTTCTTGTTCCTTATGATTGCCTTCTAG
>NW_008615869.1:0-26124 GCF_000691845.1 Merops nubicus | reverse complement strand
TATATATATATATACAATAGATATTTATATATCTAAAGCTTGGGGTTTAATTTTTGGGTTAAACCCTTCATGCTTAAAAAGCATTTCAAAAGCATTAAGTTCTTTACTATTAAAAGAGTTTCCTCATTGACACACATTTGGAAAGACTTCCCTTTAGCTGCATGATAGCTCAAACAATAAACTCATTCTCTATGCCTAGTTATCCAGTTGCCAGGGGGAATGTTAGAAATAATGTAGAGGGGGAAAAAAAAGCCCAACAAATGCTGCCACAAATGGCCCCTGGAATAAAAAATACCTTTTGCACCACATCAGGGTAAGACTGTAAAGTCAGTCTCTGTATTGGCAGCCAGCTGCTAGAAGGTTAAACATTAACCTGGCAAGGTAGGAATTTTTTGTGCCTTTGAAAAAAAAAAAACCACACTAGTCTCAGGGAACTGCCCAAGTCAAGAATATTTGTCCTGGAGCTGTAACTACAGCTGTTTAGATGATGGTGCTGGGCGAGACGTCCCGCAGGCAGCTTTTCACTTCTATTTTCTTTGTCACTAGATGTCACTGTACACACAAGGGTGTGCCTGGGACTCCGGGCAATCTGGGCTCTGATGGCCCGAGGACATGGGAAGAACATCTTATCTGAGCACTGCTGGTTGACTTTCACTTGTGTCATCTGGCCTGCCATCTATTTCAGTTTTCACTTCATTTTGGAGCAGAAACATGTTTATTCACTTTTGCAGCAAGTGTTCCACAGTCAGTTTGAGAAATAATTTATTTTCTTTTCAATTCTGACTATGAAAATTCAATTAATGAGATACTTCAGCGTATTCCAGCTCAGGCTCAACAAGCAGAGGAGTTAGCACTTGAGTGGCTGCAGAAAGGAAGGTGCTTCTCACACCCCAGATGGGCCAATAAGGCTGAGTTTAAAGGCTACCTTTCCACCAGCTACTGCTCAGTGTGCAGCCAGAGAGCAAAACCCAAATTACAGCTCAAGTAAACAATAATCATAGCTGAACTAAACGTGCAGTGAAGACACCCACATCAGTCTCCTGAGCTCAGATGCACTCACAAGTGAGCCCATTCCCTCCATGCACAGGTAGCCAGCAACTGGGATTCACCCTGCTAGAACAAAGGTGTTTCCACAGGACTGACACTCAGCCTAAAGACAAAGCCAGTTTAAGATCCATCTGTCATAGTGCATCATTGAAGCCCTGTACCCTAAATGAATCATCCAGCAACATATAGAGTCATAACTATGTTCCATATCCACATTAGAAAGCAGTTGACAATGTCATAAATGTCTTTTAAACAGTGACTCTTCTGTGAGTCTCTTGTGAGATTTTTGACTAAGTCCTATCGTTGTGCGCTCTCTGATTGGAGATAGAAGCAATAAGAACAAGAAAGTGAAAATCAAAGTGATTTCAAGACAGCTGCCACAATTTCCCATTAAAAGACCCTTCAAAATAGCTGTGTGATTTTTACTTTTTGGCAGACTTCCTTTTGGACCAAATTCATTTACTTAAACATTCACAGATATTAAATTACACGAGTCACAGAAGGAATTCAAGTGAATGCACAGGGATGGATATTAGCTGTTGTAAACCAACACTACTCCAGAGACTTCTGATTCACATCAGTTAGGAATTTGGCGAGCAGGTTTCATTTGGTTCTATGTTCATAGATGATTTCCCATTCATCCAGATTTACTAGAGCTTTTTAAAATTCTCTTTTAGCAGTTTTAGATAGGAAGCTCTAAAAACCACTGACTCTATTTTTTTTTGTATAAGGGACAGTACATTTGCAAAGGATTATTTATGTCTTTGAGATAGGCTCAAGTGTGGGAAAGACACTGAATGGCAAAGGTAGATTAAAGTATTCTTGATACTCAGCATCCACTCAATGTAAGAGGAATAAAGGACCATTTTATTCATCCATATCCTTTGCTCTAAAAGGTACTTACAGTATCATATTGGATTTGGTAAGTAACTAGAATCAAGAAGCACAAGGGATAGAAAGACTGCAGGAAAAACCAGCATCTTCTCTTCACACATAAAATTCCCAGTGATAAAAATCTGAATTTGCATTTTGTTTGCACTAAGGAAAACATTGGCAGTACCTCCATCCTGTGACTGGAGGAGTGTCTGAGCATTTCCAGCTTCCTCCAAATGTATGTAAATTTGCAACATGGTCTACAAAAACATTTCTGCATCTGATCCTGTCCTTTGCTTTCAAGAAATATTTATATGCAGTTGGTTTGAAATACTGAGTATTCAGAGAGAACGTGAATGAGAAGAATGAGAAGCAGTCAGTGCAGAAGGCATTTATGCAGAAATTCCAACATAATACCAATATTTATGCATTACTGGCCCAGCTATAGAGCACCAGATTGCTGGCTAAGATGAACCAATGTTATTCTCTCACATCAGAAGACAAGTGCTAATGCCCATTTTCAACTCTATCTCTAGATATTCCATGATTTTTATTTTGATATCAAAAAGATCTCTATAAACCTTTGCTGGACAGAGAGAAGTCCACGGTGTCCATCGGGGCTTATCCAGGCCCCCACAGACAAACTGCTTCACAGGTTTCTTCACTAATGATGTTTTGCAGTGCTCATCCTCTTCTACATCCCAAAGTAGACCACCTTTGCTCTTCTTAGCAGTCATTTAGAATAATCCACTTTATTCTACTACAGATAGAGTCAGCATCTGCCATATTCTACTCTCCTCCTTCCACACCAGCTTCCCTCTGCTGTGGCTCAGTTCAGAAAGCAATTGAGTTTCCCCTGGCAGCCTATCACCTCAGTTCAGCAATAAAATCATTTCAATTTCAGCAGTATGTAAAACCAAATGTGAACAATGGAGCAGAATCAATTCTTCAGTAAATTAAATCTTGTTTGAGTATTACTAAAAATGTTTCAGAGGTTTTATCTAATATCTAATGTGCCACTGCAGGCTACTGCTTTGAATCAGTTACAAAATGACATGGGCAACTCTAGCATGTTAATTTTCTAGCTTCATAATTAAAAACAAAAAATAACAGCACTGGAAGGAAATACACCTAACAAGCCACCTGCAAAACCACTAGAGTTCTCCTAGAAATATGAAAATTCTTCAAAATTCTTCTTCATATGAAAAGAGCATTGTATAATTACGAATTCAATGATTTCTAAAAAAGGGCTTTGAAAATCACTTGCAAAGGCTTGAAAAAAATAACCATAAAATGGTGAGAAGATTGCCCTGGGCACTCTCCCTGGCAATCTCCATATCTCAACTCTGTCTTGTGGCAGGTACCTACCTACAAGTGACACTCAGTCCATCAGCAGATCAGCCCCAGCACAAATTGTCCACAGTTTTTTTGGGTAGCTAACTCTTGGCTAGCCAGACGGTTAACTGATAATTGGGCTTTGGAAGCTGTGTCCCCTCCCCAGTGTCTTGTAACCATGGTGCATGAAGTTCCCCAGAAAAATAGTCTCAGTGGAGATCCCTATGAGACTTTCAAGAATTACAAAATGTCCACATGTAATATATCCTCTCACATCTGTCTGCAAAGTGCTGGACAGGCACCCGAAAGGACAAATCCTAACCTACCCTTTTCCTCTAGGGCACTGTAAAGCCCTCAACAAGTGTTACCTTTGGAGTCCCCCATAGGAAGGCAGGTCAGGAAGACATAAAATTCTGCGTCAGGCACCATGGAGCAATAGGCACTAGAGGTGTAAGAAAGACTGGCAAGGAGGGAGGATTCAGTGACAGAGTGAGGTCAGGAAGGTTCCAGCTTGTGGAACCAGAGAGAGATCCATATCTTACACATAAAACCTATTGCATGTAGCAGTAGAGCCTAGTAACTTGACTTTAACAGTCATCAGACTGTTGCTTATGCCAATGCTCCACAGATAATGTCAACCATATATGGCCTGTTTACTCCAGTCATTCTAAAGCTCACTTTTAGAGCTTCCAGGTTGTTATTTTTCCATGCAGGAAGAGTGTCAAATTCCATTGCTATTCACAATCCTCAACAGAGAGAGAGAAGTCAGGAGCTCATGCAGACAGACCAGCTTTCTCCCTCTACTGCAGCTGAGGTTTATTTGTCCAGTGCTCTTGTCGTGATCTCAGGATCTAATGCAAATGATGAACAGACATTGGCCTGTCTCTTGATGCTGGGCACTATTTTGGGTATGAAAGCCTTCTTCCCTCCTCTGTATTGAGTTTTAGGCTGATGGTTTTCATGATCCAAGTCTGGAAACTCAAAGAGCACTTCAGTAGTCAGTGTATATCACTACTGCATCAGTTACTGTGCTGGGGAAAACAGTCAAAGGTGTGTGAACTCCGCCAGGACTTTGTATGGGCACTCTGAAGGCTGGGCAGTCTTTGCTAACCAACTTTTAGAAGAAGTTTGCTCTCTCCTACTTCAAGACACCTTCTTTATCATGCTTGCTGATGACTGCTGATGAGTGGCAGTGGCTTGTGTTTAGGTCTGAGGTAGGAACTAAAGGTTTGGGATCCAGAATTAGAAGAAGAGAGGAATAAGACTTCTGATCATGATCTGAGTAGTAGCAGTCTCACTGAGGTCAAAATTTGGCCCTACAGCTTTATCTTTACTAGGAAATATCACAACAGAGGGATATCAGCTATTTTTGCTGAATTCACATAACCGTCCTCACTTGTCCAGTACATCAGTGAAAAGATTTCTCAGTGGGTTTGGATAAGCCTTTGTCAGGCCCAAGGTCAGCTCTTGCAAGACTGAGTTCAGCCTGCTGGGACACCCTTGGACTTTGTCACTGACATTACCTGGTTTTCCTGCTGAAGCTGTTTGCCATGTTCCACTGACTAACACTCTTACAACTGCTTTTCTCAGGAAGGAAAAAAGCTCAAACAGGTGCCAGTAAAGCCCATTTTGGAGGACTGTTTTTCCCATCTAGGCATCCTGTAGGCTAGGTGACGGTTCACCTGCCATCAACACATCAGGAACTCATTCAGGTCTCACACTGCTTTCTTTTATTGCACTGTAAGTGCCCTGTGGCACATGTAATCATCCCCAGGCACTTGGCCTGAGGCAATTAGTGGAATCCCTGCCCCTCAGGTAGGGAATAAATAAAGGATCTGACACCACCAAATAAGCTGTGAAACAAAGCTCCAAGGATGTTTGCCTAAGCAGGTGACCAAGAAACCAAAGTTGCTGAGCCACTTACGTGCTGTGATGGAAATAAGAGTATGATACAACTTGGCTGCCAGCATCCTTAATTACAGGACATGGCATCATTTGATTCACAATGGAAGAAATGGATATATTTATATATTTGGAGGTTTGAATGAGGATTTCCTGATTTCCTGATGAAGTCATTCCTTTATTACAGCAGCACCTTTCATAGCCTTCTACAGCTAAGGTCAAGTCAGCATTTCCATTAAAAATATCAAACCTATTTTCAGGGCTTCATGATTACTCATTTATAGAAAAATTCTGTACCGGATGAGACTTGGCATACAGGGTCTCAGTCCAGGGCAGAGAAAGGGTGAGGTGGAGATTTTCCTCCCTTCTTTGCTTTAAGTACACAAATACTGAGTAGTAGCAAATGATGCCTTTTAAAGACTAATAAATCCTGCATAAGCTTTTTCCTATAAATCCTAAACACAGACTTCTGCTCGGGAGTACATGGGGGAGAACATTGAAAACTATTAAGCATTTTTTGTCTGGGAAAGTTACTGCTTCCCATGTGCAGCGACTTCTTTTCCAAGGGTAATTTTACAATGCATTTTATTAACTGAAGACTCTGCACAACTAATACAACAGACTGTGGACAAGGGATCAGCGTAGTAAACAAACCAAGAGTTTTATTCCAGCGTGGCTCTTGCATTGCTGTAAAGGCAGATGGCTCTCCCAGAAACAGCAGACTCGTGGCACACGGGTGTAAAGACCTCTGCCAGGGAGAGGAAGAGTCAGGCCCTGGGAGCTCTGCCCTGGGAGCTCTCAAACAGGAGGCTGCAATGATTTCAAAGGCGCTGCTGTGCTCTTTCATGGGAATAATCAATGTACAATGCAACCTTGTTTATCCAAAGGGCTCAGGTGACACTTAGGATCTCCTCATAAAAGGTGGTGGGGATGAAGGAGGGGAAGGTCCAGACGGGCGTGACGAGATCACCCTCCAGGGATCAGGAATCATCTCTGACTGCTGAAAATTGGGAGGAGACATCCCCAAAAGCTTTTGGCTAGCCCTCTCTCTGCAGCAGACACTTTTTGGAACACAACCTAGTCTTGAAGGAAGACTCCTGCCACAGCTTGCAGCCTCCACACGGAGAGCATCTCAGTGGTGAGATTTACTCCTGATGCACACAGCGTTGGAGCATCCTTGTCCAGGACCTCTGCAACGTGTCACCCAGTGCTTCTGAAGGCAACCAATTACACATCTGGTCTCTTCCATTTTGTGGAAGGAGCCTGCCACACCCTCAGCCTTGTTCAAAATGCCATGTTTTGGGAGTCAGAATCCTGTGCCTGCAGTATCCAGGAAGGGTGGAGAAACTGAAGCCATCAGAAGTCTTGCTGGTTAATTATTTAATTTCTTTCTGCTTTGTGCTTTCTTTCACCTGCCACTCTTGAGACCAGAGCCCCGGGTCAGGGTCAAGCTTGATTATGATGGTGTTCTGCACACACCTCTCAAGAGCTTTTCCAAAAAAAACAGCAGACCACCTGAAAATAGAGCTGCTTGGCTAAAATTGCACACCCACATACTAGAATATTAGATTTCCTAACAGCCCATTGCCTGATCATCCTGCGCACACTGCTGGTAAAGGTCTGCCCCCATGTTCAGCTGTACCAGATTCCTTTTGGCACTTCCACGTGGCTCTTCTGATGGTTCTATCAATTCAAATTGAAGGGTGATTGTGGAGCAATACACTGTTCCTAGAAGATGGGAGGAATTTGGATTGTAGTAGCTATATAAATGGGAAATTAAGGAGCAGGGATTACAATGGATTTACTTATGAACAGGGAGAGAGTAAATTTGCCAACTACACTTCAAATTTTGACACTGTTCTGTTTTTACATTTTGCAGAGCCCAGGAAAACAGAAGGTGCTGCAGCAACTGGGTCTTTAGTCTATTAGTAACATAAAGGTCATCACAATTTGAGATGTGTTTGGGTATTTTGCTTTGTAGAGTGTGACTCCCGAGCTAGGAAAAAAAATCACCACACCAAAAAATAAACACCAAAAACCAACCAAACAAAAAAACCCCTGTGAAATATATGATATTTTTCTTGTTTAGTGACATGAAGGTGGTAGGATGTTGGGCAATAAGGAGCCAGATGGAGGAAGGATTAGATGAACACCGACTTCTCTTCTGTATCACTGTCCCTCACAAAGATGAGCTCACAGGCATTTCAGGAGCAAAAGGAGAAGCTTTCTAATATGACCCTCCTTTTGGCACCAAGGCTGCATCCACTAGATCTAACATACTCCTGGGGCATGATGAGCTCAGACTTACTGAAAACTGGTCTAATGGAAACGGTTTCAAACCCTGTGCATCAATGGGGACCATTTCAGAATGTCTCTGGGACATGCAGTGCAAATGTGCCAGAAGAAACTACATGATGATTAACCTCCAAAATATTTCTAATGCAGGCAGAGCCTAGGGTAATTCCTTTCCTTGCAATACTCAGTACTGCCTGGCCAGGGAAACTGCCTTTTCATCCAGAGCACTCCCATACAGCACAAGCAAGCATGAGAAACAAGAATGGGTAAAACAGCTGTTACGTCCCCCCAAAACTCTATGGAAGTCTTAAATATCACCTCTCTTGCTTATTTATACTCAACAGAAGAAACCAGAGCCAGCACAGTTACTACAAAATGGGTTTGCCCCACGGTATCAGGCTCACAGTGAAGTGAATACACCCCTGATCTGCTCAGGTTTGAAACGATGTTCTGTGTTGTCAGAGTCACTTCCATGGCCAAAATCAGAAGCTGGTGATCACCTTCCCTTAGAGTCATCACCTACTAATCGAGCAGTTTTTGAGCTCTAACTCATATGTGTAGAAATCTTTGATGTTTTTTTGTGCAAATCAGCTTCTCTAAGTGGAACAGAAACCTGTAAAGCACTGAGTGTCTGTAACAAATGTTTCCTGTGCACTAACATGGACCAGAACTCAACGACGGATGCACTTAGCAACCATTGGTTGCATTGCACCAACCATTTCTGAACACAGATTGATCACTGCAGCCTACCTTCAACATGTGCTCTGCTAAACTCACAACCTCTCCAGAAATGAGTCCTTCAGGAGCAAGGGAGCAGCCACACTGGGGTGGGATCCCACACAGCCCCAGAACTGGTCCTGTTTGGACCAGCAACAACGACCTAGGGACAGAGTGTGCAGGATAGGGAGATAACCTGAGTACACTCTGGCAGCAAGAAGCTCTGACACATGCAGACTTGAGGTAGACAGAGAATACTGAAGATGCTGTTGGCTATTTGCTCTTTGGAAACTTTATGTGCTCTTGGTGCAGTGACCTAGAGAGTAAGGAATCCCTAAGAACTCATTAATAGGTGGTGTCTCATATAGCTCCACCGAGACTGAAAATGAGAAATAAAACACAGACTATTTGGGAGACTCGCCTGTATATTTCTCTGAAACATTTTAGATTTCCAAATGTTTCCTATTATTTATCATTTTATATATTTGCTCTTTTGAATTCCAAGGTAATGGGCCAAGTCTAGGAAGACTAGAACAGGATCCAACCAAATCAGAATAGAAAATTAAATCGTCACTTTGCTAAACACGACTCGAGCCCACAAAAGCAAGAAAAATCAGCATTAAGGCTCAAATGCCACCCTTGCCTCTGCCTGCTGCCTTTCAGGGAGTCTCCACAGTAGGGGTGATTTCACAGGTCACAAGCAATGCCCAGGCACCACAAGATAGGTTAAGGAGGGAGTCCCAGCCTTTACTCTGCGTGTCGCTCCTTTTGTGGTTACAAGTCAGACTCTCAATGTTAGTACAACCTATTTTTTGTGGTTTAATAAATCACATACTTTAGCTTATGTAATGACTCAGAGTGAGTGATTGTATTCTCTTCTGGCCCAGAGGTGGTGTGATCATATCCCAGCTCTGTAAGGCAATGGAAATCAATGGTTGCTGCTGGATCTGTTTCAGGCAGGCTGGGGTGTGTGGAGGTGGTGAGGGGCTGGCTCGGACTTTGCAAGTTTACTAGTTCCAGATGGAGTTGTTTACAAAAAATAAAACATTTTTTTGAATCAGCTTGTGGTTCAAATCTCCTTCCTGACCTTCCCTTACCAAAACAGACTAAAAAGACATGGCTCAGTCTTTCTGCTGACTGACAGCCCATTATACATGGTCGAGTTCTCTCCTTGTTTTAAAACATTTTGCGGGTCCAACTACCTGCTGAAGTTTAAACATCCTTAAGAGCTGCACGGGGATGTGAAGTCACAGGCTGCTCAGAGCCAAGGTTTGCTCTCCTGCACATCGAGCAGTGAAATCTGAAGCTGTTCACTGCTGCACATATCCTCCTCATTAAAAGGCTTTCCCATTACACAGAACTCTCTTGCATGAAGGACTTTGGCACCCTGATTGAGCAAATCCCTTTGAAATCGTCTCCGTTACAACACATCTACGTTGCTGAGAGCGAGGGGGAGGAGTAGAGGGAGACTTGTCTCTGTTATAAACTTTTGGGCTGCCCTGCAAAGGAGTAGAAGGAGCAGAGAATAAGTGAAGGGCAGTCAGGGATGGGACCTCACTGCACTGGCATAAATGGCAACACCCGAGTCAGACTCAGGCCTGAGACTGAGTCAGACTGTTGCTCAACTTGACCTTGTCCCTCTGGAGGGTGAGGCCAGCTGGAGCATCACACTAGTAAGGGCATGAAGAGCAGCAGGGTGAGATGCCTGTCAGCAGAAAGCCCAGCCAGAGCAGTGGCACCCCACATTTTTGTTATTCCAGCCACCACTCTGCCATCGGCCCTGCTGTCTTCAAGTGCTGGGGGCAGCCACGGAGAAAGGAACCTGCTTTGACAGATGTGTGGCAGATTTTCTCCGTGATTAATTGGTATAAGGGACAACCCATTGCCACAGCAACTTTGTTGAAAGCTCTTTCTCCCAGCAAACCTCGAGGAGTTGGGACTCAGCCATGTACATTTACAGAAGTCACTGGTTTCTCATAAATAAGACTGAAGAGAATTTGTTGCAGGAACCGTGTCTGAAAAATGGAACCTAGTTTACAATTTGAAGGGGTTTTATTACTTTTTTTTTTTTTTAATGAATCAAATCCATACATCATGTGTCTGGCATTGTTTGTACTCTGTGGGCAGCTTATAAGAAGCCAGCAAGAATGGCTGGTTTTCCATATAGAGTTGCCCTGCTGTGATCCACAGAACCCCCCCTGCCCTCTTCAGAAGGCATCCCTCCCCTTTGAAAATGTGGCATGCACAGTTTCCTCTCACGTAACACAATCAAGCAGGCCCCCATCACATCCATTTCCAGGGGGTTTATATTCACAACATGTGCAAAGATGCTGGAGAGAAAACTGGTTTGGTGGGGTCAAAAGCAAAGAAGCAGGATGTCTGCCTATAAGAATTTTGGGGGGACTGAGGTTTCCATGTTAAATGTGCTCTGTGGCACACAGCAATGCTTTCTGAGAAAGAAATGAAAACAGCCAACAATATTTGGGAAAGTCTTATGAAAAGGAGATGGAAATTATGTATTTGCCCCATGTAGTTTTGTGTCAATTTTCCCACTTGTCAACATGTGACTTTTCTGCCTGAAGACAGAGAAATACAGGGTGAAAGCCATTTCCTTATCCAAATCCCATGTCTCCTGAGTCCAAGAAAAAAAGACTCCAAGAAATAAAGTTTTAAAGTGAAAATAGTTCTCTTCAACTTCACAGCATACAAAAATACTGCTTTAAACGCTCAGAGACTCCGCATGAAACAAAAATGAGAATTCATCCTTCTGCAGAATAACAGAAAGGAAAAAATAGAAGACTTCTAAGCTGCCTTTGCTGGAGCATCCTCTAACCAGCACCTCACATGTATCTTTTAGCTCTAGTGTTTCACACATCTGATTTTGAAGAGCATTTTCACATTTCCCTTTGAATTATTATGCTTTTCTTGGTTCTCATTACAGCAACAAGGGGACCCAACACCCCTCATAATGAAAGGCAGAGCAAGGAGGAACAATAAGAATTGGAACTTCCCACCAAAGTCTGTGAAAACAACAATTAGGCTTCTATCTGAGGAATGGGAGCGTGGCCCAGGGGGGCCAGCAGCCGCACCAGCTCCCGGTGGTGGTGCCCACCCCACGGGCTGGTTCCCAGCTCTGAATTCAGAATTCAGCCTCTCGCCTGTGAGAAGCCAGCGGTGGTTTGCGTGGCCATGGACAGCAGTCACAGGATCCAGGTTTAAAAATAAAGCTGGAAAAGACTAATCCCAGATCAATTCACTGATTTGATTTAAATAGAGTCATGCGTACGGCTGTGGGGAGGAGACCGAGGGGCTCAGCACCTGGAAGAGGAGCTCCTTAAACTGCTGCCACAGCTACAGCCTGATGGGCTGGGGTTCATGGTGACATTTTGGGTAAGGAATGAAGGATCTGCAGAGCAAAACCTCTAAAATTCCTCCAGTGGGAGCAGTAAGAGAATGGCCAGGCTTCACCCAGCTCGAACCACTGCTTTGCCTCCCCAGGCACAGCGATTTGATTGAAGCACTCAGCACGGACTCTCCACTACTCCCTCTGCCCTGGGCTGAGGCTCCACTTCCCTACTTGCGTCAATTATTCTCCAGCTTCCCTCCCTGCCACCCCCTGGACTCCTCTGTATTTCAACATTCTCTCTCTTAATTTTCCTTTGGAGTTAAAATAAACCTTTTGAAGAGATATTTCCTTTCCAGTGTCATACTACAATGTAGACCAGGTCTGCATTTGATTAGTAAATTCATCCCATGCTGGTGTTTTTGTATCCTCAGTGTCATGTACATTTAATAAAATGCTATTCCCCTCTCTGTCCCTACCATTTCTATTTTTTTTTCTTAAAGGGAAGATGTGTGTTCAAATGGTAGGAATATTCTCGATGGAGAAAGGAAAAGGAAAAGGAATTCCAAAGTGGTTAAACTTAACAACCAGAAGGTTCCAAAAGAGTCAGTAGAAGTGGCAGGCAGCAAGCACACGGGTCACTGAGAACTTCCATGTCTTTGAGCCACATTTGAAGGCAAAAAGCACCTTCGAAAACTGCCAGGATGCTTCCAGCTGTCTCTAAAACCTGGTAGGAGGTATCACTGCTGGTGCCTCTACTCCAGGAGCCTCTCTCAGGGCCCAGAGCCAGTAGTAACTCAGAGGCTGCTGGCCAGGAGCAGGAGAGGAGCCAGGAGCCAACACCGGTAACAGAGAAGAGCCAGGAAAAAAACAGTGCTCCTGCAGAGAAAGGAAAGAGATAGCAAAGAGGCTCATCCAGAGGTGCAGGAAGTAGCAAGGACCATATGCCTGGAGAACATGTCCAAAAGCCAACAAAAGATGTAAAGAAGGCACAGAAATAAGTGCCCAAGAGCAAGACAAGGTGCTGGGGAAAATTTGGGGCATAAGAGTGTGAAAGGCAGAGAGAAAAGATGTAGGGATGTCAAAGGAAGGAGCAGACAAGGAAGCAGAAATGGGAAGGGTAGAGAGAAGTGTCAGCAGGCTGTGGCTCATGGGTTCCTAGCTAAAGCTGGTGACCTGCCTGTAAAAGCTGTGGAGGGAGGAGAGAGGATGGAGAGTCACCTCTGGCACAGCAGACTCCTTTTGGCTGCTGTTGGGATATGTTCAGAATAAAGATGGTATGGCAAAAATGGGAGAAAGTGGTTTTGCCTTCAGCTGGTAACCCAGCTGCTACCTTCTGCCCTTGGAAAAGAGCAGTGAGGAGCCCAGGACAGCACAGAGCAAGGAGGCAACTTACACCTCAAGTGAAATTCAGCTCAGCAGTCCCTCCCTTCACACTGGGCTGCGTCCATCCCTCTGCACTTGCGTCCTTCTGGCACAGACAAAGCTTAGTGCAAATCTTTACAGGACCATAAGTATCACCAGCACAAATTCAGAAATCTCCAGACCCTGTTTTGAGGTAAGACTTCACAGTTCTGTTTGTGGATGCGATATACTGGTGCAGACAGGAGCAGCAGCTGTATGGCCCAAAGGACAAACACACTGGTGGGGGGGTCCTCAGTTCAGCCGAATTAGATATTCAATCAGAATCTGTCAGCATCCTTTCCCCACATTTCCCTCAGCTCCCAGAATCAGCCCGGAGCTCAGAGGCAAACAATGCAATGTTAATCTGATCCATTGCAGCCAGCAATTTAACAAAAAAAAACCCCACATCCCAGAAGTCACCTCTTCTACAAACATACCCATCTAAAAGGGATATTAGTTGATGCTTTTGCAAAGAAACAGTAAGACAAGGCTGCTTTTGTTACAAGAAAGGTCTCCCAGTGACAGGCAGCTGCTGTGCCACGCCATGCACAAGCCTGCAGATAGGAATTACCTCGCAGCAAAACATCTCCAGCACCAGCATTTTGAATGTTTATCATCAGCTGGTGAAATGAAAGGGGTCTCCGGCATTTCGGAGAGGATAGCCAGGAAGAATTGCTGACACAACATCTTAGCTGGCACTTGCTGGAAGATAGCCTCCTTAAAAGTAAAAGTAGGAAGAGGAAAGCTTACTAGAGTGCTTGCAGAGACAGCTTACGTGGAGGAACTGAAAACGAGCAGAAGGGTTGATAAAAGGCATAGAGGTTTTACACAATAGCATATTCTCCTATAAACCACCTAATTCTTCTACTTGGTATTCATCACTGTCAGAAGCCTTTATAGCAGTGAATGAAGGCTTTATGTTTAGCCTCATTATCAGCTCAATGATAGAGGGCAAGCCATGCACATGAAGTTCAGTACCAGAGATATGTTGTTAAAATGCTGCAATTTGTCAGCATTTAGATAAACAAATGAGGGGCAGACCGAGTGTG
The DNA here is from genome assembly GCF_000691845.1 of Merops nubicus. NCBI lineage: Eukaryota > Metazoa > Chordata > Aves > Coraciiformes > Meropidae > Merops > Merops nubicus. The sequence continues at coordinate 12,159 of NW_008615869.1, read as the reverse complement.
TGAAGTGACCTCTGCAGCATTCACGGGATATTTTGCCACTTGTTCTGAAAATGTATTCAAGTCGCTCTAGATTTGCCTGGGTGGAATGAGAAAACATTGATTTAAAGAAAATCTCTTTGAGCAAGACGGAGGTTTACTCTCATTTTCTTTTAAGTTGTTTCTCTCTCTGTAACCCTGGTCTTTGTTTACTATTGTGCTTCCCATAGACCCTGACATTCCAGTAAGGGTTCTTGGGCTTGATCCTGAGCAACTGGACTCGCCAGCGCATTCCTGGTGGCTTATTTGCCAGGACAGGCTCAGCAGCCTGTCACTGTGTGCTGTGAGGAGTTCAAAACCAACTAACAACCCATGTGAAGTGATAACATATCACAGTGACGCGACTGAAGGAATGTGCTCTTCCCTACTTCAGCTAATAAACAGAAAACCAAAGCAGAAAAGAAAGAAGGGGGGGAAAAAACCTTAAAGATTGGACACCCTCACTCCTTCCCATTAGGAAAGCTGATCTCTTAGGTTTTATTTGCAGTAATACTTCCTCCAAGGCTTACGTTTGCCTGTTTTCTGTCAATTCTTTCTCTTAGCGCTCGCGTGAAACACGCTTGAAAAGCAGACAATGCTTCTTTGCAGAGGACTCCGTTTCTTGGTTTCTTACAGAGTTTTTAATGATGCTGTGAAAGCCAGGCGCCCCAGAAATCAAACGAAATGAATTGTAACACTTTCTGAAAAGCGAGATTATGCTACAAAGGGGTTTCAATCACCTCCGGGAGAATGTTTGTCTCAAATCAGGCCTTCCTCAGATTATACACAGCTGTTGAGCTGCCTAATGCTTTCACAGTTTTCCTATGTTGAAGGAAAACCTTGGTGGCATGGGATCACCATCAATCTCAATACCTCATACAAAGTGGAGTCACTAAAGTCTCATTTGCAGCCCCTTTTCTTTTTGGCCTATACACAAACTTTTCTGCTCATTTGAAGAGAATTATGTGGGCTTAATTAAGTGTAGTAACTTATTGCTAGCACAGTGCCCAATCAATGAAATGTGCAGATGTGATGTGAAATGATGGGGCAATGCTGTTGTGAAGAATACAAATCAGGGTGACGGCTATTATTTGTACCCAAAAGAAGTTATCTGGGACTCAATTATCCCATTCATAGTAATTGTGGTGCACCAGATGGTTACAATGCCTAAGAGTCTTCCATGACCATAACATTTCTTCTGAGCATCTTTTCTTCTTCTCTAATTCACCATACAACGATTAGTTTCTTATTGGGTGTTTATTGAAATGAGGGGGGCTAAGGAACAGATTTAGTGCATCAAGACACAAAAGGGAGGGGAGATCCATGAATCAAAATAAGAGACTGCAGCTTGCTCTGTTGTTTTTCAGAGGCGTTGAAATAGTCGCCTTGCAGCTTATCTGCAGTGACCTTCCCTCCCCTCCTTTCTCTTGCCTCCTTCTCTCCCCAAGTCCAGGAGATGTAAAGTTTTTCAAATCCGACCGGCTGCTGTGCCGTCTGTCAAAGCCTTTCCAGCCAAGTGAGCAGTTTTTCATTTAATTCACTGAGTTGTCCTCAATAAAATTAATTCCTTCTCATCGGCACCATTGAAGCCGCGAATAGGAACAAAACCAAACGAGGTTGTGAATATAGTGCTGGTCATTAACTAGGGGCACTGACTCTATCATCTGTTCATCCCTTCATCTCATTGAGGTGTTTGCAATACAAAAAGAAAAGGAAGGTGGGTGGGGAGAAAGCAAGAACAGAAAAGCCTAAGGAGCCGTGCTCATAGCCAGGCAAAATCAGCCTATTTCCACCACGACCAAAGAAGCAACAGCTGTTTGTACCAGAAGGCTCTGGCACTTGTGTTGGCCCTGTCCTAAAGCTCTTGCCCATCACCTGTGTGAATCACTTGGTGGAGGTTAAGCAGAGGTATCTCAACATTCACGCTTGCCTGTGCAGAAAAAGAGGGGCAACAAGGCACATTGCAGCCACAGCCCACTGATTTTTACATTTTAGCATTCCTCTTGGGGAAAAGACATTTTCTGTCTGGGTTCAGGTGAAAGTCCTCCACTCAGCAGCTATCTTGGGCTTGTACTCTGTGATTGGCAGCACTCATGAAGCATGTAAAAAATGAGTTAGCCTTGTGCCTTGGCAACCATCACTTCCTAACATCGTTCACATCCTGAGCCCAGCCGTGTCATGGCAGCCCAGACTGTCCTGGTGCAGGATAAGGAGCATGTAGGCTTTAGTTTTAGCTTACCTGTTGTTATGGTGACATTTGTTTGTTAAACATACTGATGGTGCTGGGGGCAAAGCATTCATGGCTTTCCTGATTAAGACAACGGCCTAGCTCTGGTGGCGTCTCCTTGAAACTTGATCGTGTGGCTTCAGAGGCTGGCAACCACATCCTACTTTGGGGTTAGCCAAAAAAAACTATAGTTTGGTTTAGTGCTGCTAGCTTTGAGGAAATGATGGTTATGAAATTTGGGCCAGAGTTTATGTTTACTTAAACTACAGCTGTCACAAGACAGAGTCCATCTTTCCCAACAAAGGAAAGCAGCCTATGAAACAGGCCTTTTTAAACAACATTTTTCAAAGGTGCTTTCCAACTTAAAGACCCAGTAATATCTGTGTTACCCAGTGCCACTTGTGTTATGAAGCCTACATTAAAATGACACTAAGCTGCAACTCACAAGCTCAAGTCATGCTTTGCAAACTGGTCATTATTTGCAAATACATAAGGCTTGATGACGTGTATCACATAGATCTAATTTCAACCATGTCTTTAATAAACAAAACACTCTGTACCAGCAGAGCTACAACCAAGTGATGATAACATCTGGTTTTCAGACCATGTAAGGGTCAGAAAGGTAACTTTTTTTTTTTCTCCCAAAACAACAAGAAAATGGAAAAAAGAATAAGTCCAACTCCAGTTTTTTGAGCACTATTGAATAAGCAGGGGCAGATTTTCAAAGACAAGTGAGGGATTCACCATTTGTATCTACTGCTGCTTCAACCAGGATGCTTGACATGGATCTAGGAATTGAGTGCTCCTCTCCAACATCTAGATTCAAACAGACCATGCATGCACTAAGACATTTCATGTGTGTTTTACAAGAAAGATGAGGAAATAACAGAAGGCTGAGATGAATGGTTTCAGACTCCATTTTTCCCTTTTCCTGGTACAGACCTGCTGTAGATCCCTGACCTAGACAGGCAGAGGACCAGGGTTATGGGAAATCTACCTCTCAACTTCTCTTAACAGCAGAAGTGAGAATAAAGACTAGAAGCCCTGATTGAAGCCATCTTCTCTGCATTAGTGTCCTTTCACTAGCTAGATCAAATAGCCATAGGGGCTCTAACATGCTTTTTGTGCTGATCCTTTCAAGGTGAGCAGAGACACAACATTAGTGAACTCAAGAAGTGGAAAGGAACTTCTCTCCAGGGGTGAGTAGATTAGAAACGATATGATATAATATGTTATGTTAGGTGAAGAATAAAATTCTGGCCTCACTTCAGTTGAATGTGAGTCTTCCAGTGACCTTAGTGGGTACAGAATTTCACACAGTGCTTTCTATTCCATAGCTTAATGTCGTCACTATCCAGGGATGTAATACTGGGAGTTCAGACTCTTCTTCAAACCAGACTGCAAGTAACTGAATTTTGGCACAGCTTTCCTGACCATTATGCATTTTTAAAAATGGGAGTCTTGTCAGTCAAAGGGAATTACAGTCTGTGCCTTCTTTAGTAAACTCTAGGGTAATTATACAGTTTGGCTCATAGACTTGCAAAGCCCCAACCAGATCTCATCTCACAGCAACTGGGAGACAAAGTAGTTATCTAATATGACTAAAACCATACAACTTTGTTCCCACAGTGTTTTCACATTAGGCTTTAACCAGGATTGACAAACAAAGCTAAGATATGTCCCGATTTCCTACATAATGAAGCTTCAAGGCTACAGGGAAGTCAACCACAGAGGGACAGCTCCAACCCCTGGCAGTACGCATGTTAAATCCCCAAAGATTAGCCAGTTATTTTATTGACTCTTACTCATCTTCCTATACCAGAGGGCTCAGGCAATTCAAGGCTCTACTGGACTGCATCTTTTCTAACATTTCAAAAGCAATTCTCTGTCATCAGAGCTTCAGGGACATGTAGACTGATTTTTATAGAAGGTGCCTAAATATCCCATTGTGACTGCTCATCTTATACTTCAATTCTTTTGAGGTTTTAATTTATTTCTTTTTTTTTTTCCAGGAAATGTTGGAGTAACTTTGTACTTTCAGATTTCCATTCATACTGGCCTTATTACAGCAAAATACAATACCTCAATATTTATGATGTTTTTTCTCCCAAGCAAGCAGAGAAGTGTTTTTTTTTTTTCCCATACGTTTTGTTTTGATGGTATTAAGGCCTACAGCCCCTTCATTTTATGCAGGTCTTTTATTTTTGTTCTTCAATAAGAACATAACCATGCAAAAAATGTGTGATGAAGCCTTAAACCCCCTGAGACCTACTCAGTGTGGAACTTTGCTATGAACTTGAATGTACAAAGGAATGTCTCTCATTAATGGAAATTTATATGTCATCTACAAAATGACTCTTTTTCTATTTCCTCTCCTCTTTTTATGCCTTTTATCACTTGACATTTGCCATACATTGGCTGTCAGAGGTCAGTTACAAGACCAAGATTTGGATGAGAACATTATAACACGTTCTGTGGAGAATCTAAAATATATAGTTGGCATTGACTCTGTCAAAAGCCTTTTTCCATATTTAAGGAGAGAGCTGAAATGAGGATTAGATTTAATGTTGGTCAGGGTTAAGGTCGAAAACCAGTCATATCTTTTTATATCTAATGAATTAATTATAAATACTATCTAGGAGTTATGTGAGGTAGGAAAGGAACAGTAGTAGCACTTTGAGGAACAAAGTACAAACCCTGCATGTTTGTATACTTTTGCTGAAGTCATACAAATATTTGTGAGGCTAGATATTTATATAGGATAAGGTTTGTTTTACTTCAAGGCATGAAGCTGATTTGCACCTGCTGGTCCTAAACATAAAGCTCAGATTGCTACAACTTCCACTTAAACACACAGGAGCAAAAAAAAAAGACCTCCAAGGAGAGTTGGGCAGAGGTTCCCACAACAGAAGTGAATAATGAGATCTGAAGCAGAACTAGCTAGTAAATGTCACTAAAATAGCTCCAAGAGCCTCTCCCAAGTGAGCTAGACAAAAAATTTTTAGAAACAAAAGTCTTGAAAAAAAAAATCATTACTTTGTTTGGAGCAGAAAATTTGATATTGCCTTTTAAGTATATTTTGAAAAGAAGATTAATTTTAAAGTCTACACGTACAACAAATAAAGCAACAGCTATAACCACAGCAGACTCGCAGTGCCCACATGCCTGGGACCAAGCTCTGTCCATCGCTGTGTGTGGTTGGAGTTAGTTTGGTCTGGTAGGACATCCTCACAGGCAACCTTGGTACAACATGCAGTGTCCACCTCCCAGTGCTGTAGTGAGTGTGTACAGGGAACAGGCATGCTGGAATGGGACAGCTGACAGGGACAGCCCTCCTGAGCTCAGTCCCACCACACAATGCTTGGAAGGGAACATCATCTTCCTTTCTTCCCGGAGGAAAGGAAGGCTACAGTCTCAATTGATGTTCCCCCCTCTTTTAATTAAATACATTTGGTTAGCTGTAATTAGGGCCCTTGGAATTAGGCAGCATTTCCTCGAAGACTGCTTAGAGTCTAAAAATTTCTCAAAGATTCAAAATTTCCTATGAGGTGAGAAATTTCTTCAGTAGCTAAGTTGTTTGTTGAGCTTGGAAGCAGCTAACTTCACCACTCCTTTGAGCTTCTCTTTCTTCCCTTTCCTCTCTCTTCTCCTCTCTTCAAATCCCCTTCTCAGCATCCTCTGTTCCCAGACCCCAGCTACTTGCCCCCACGCCACCCGATGTTTTTCAGCAGACCTGAGCAGGGGGACACTTCTTGATGCACTGCAGATGTGGACTGTTAGTGGGGCTTTCACATGGAACTCAAACTGCTCGCAAAGGTTTAACCCTGTGACTAAATTCTCAAACCTGCAAACTGTAAGCAAAGCCCATGCTCCCATCTAGGCTGAAAAGGGTAAGTTAATGAAAGAAACCCCCACCCTAGCAATTCACAGGATGCATGAAAAGAAACCTAAACCCCCCACATTCTCAATGCTAATTAAGCAATAATGATCAAGGCACAGAGTATTTCCTGGGGATTAATAACTAACTGGGAGGAGATGATGACCCTAGACAGTCATTAATCCTCAGGAAATGCCCTGCATCGAAGCTGTTATTGCTAGTTCAGACAAAATATGTGAGAAAAGAGATTTTTTTTTTCAAGTCTATCTTGCTGGAGGTTTTTCAGTATGTTTTCTCTTTGGTTGTGATTATGAGCCCCCTGGAGCAAGACCTCTCTCAGGTCCATCAGCCAGATTGCACAAAGTACTCCTCCAGACCCTGCTACGGTCAGAATTAAAACTGAAATCAGAGTTCCTTAAATAAGCTCTCCTGCAGATGTATCTTACTGCTCTCTAGACTTTCACAGCCTGATCCTGAACAATGTAAAGCCGTGTCAGCTCCCATTGAACTCGGAACGGAGTTCAGCCTCTGGACCCCAGATTTGTGTCACCTCTGAGACTCTCCTCCTCTGACCAGCACTGAGCCTGTGGAGCTTACTGCTTCTGAATACAGGCAAACAGATGCTCAACTGACTTGAGTAATTTGATTGATGATGTGTAGTAGCCAGGAACCCTTTACACCTGAGATCTCATCTTTAGATCTTTAATGCCCAGCAATGCCTCACCAGTAAGAGGGCACACATGCTGAAATTCAAGCATATATAACATTTTCAGGAACTGAAATGGCATTTAATGGCAAGAGGCAGAAGCAGAGCAGAATTGCCATGCTGTAGAGATCACAGGGCTGCAGTGTAAGACCCAGGCCTGGCAACTGCATCAAGGCGTTCTCACTTTAAAACCCCCTCGCCTCATGTGTGGCTGCCTGCAGGAAACATACACTGGGATCTTCAAAACAAACAATTTCTATCAGGCTTTTATGAAAAAAAGAAATGACCAGATCCTAAAAGTGCAATTATTTATTGCAAACTCTTTCTTGTAATGAAGACCCCAAGACACACATGCATGAATACATATGCAAAAGAAAAGGAGGAGAAAACTCCTAGCATCACAAGCTTCCCCTCTTCCTCCAACATATTCTAGTCTGCTTAAAGAATTTAGCTTCTGCAAACAATGGAAGGCAAACAAAAACTTCCTCATTATCATTGGCACTTTTTGCATGCCATTAAATACTTCCTTCAGCTTAGAAAGAGAAACTAAGCAGAGAGGGAGGGAAGAAAACTTCATCTACATTAAACTTCCCAGCTAGGTTTAAAAAAAAAAAACAAAAACAAACAAACAAAGAAAAATAAAAAAAAAACCACACCACCAAAAAACACCATAAAGGCAATAGCATAAGTAATAAAAGGTAAACTGTCTTCTCCAAATTCTTTGTTCTTTAGAATTATAAATGTTAACAATGGTACAGGGAAACAAATACATGGTACATAATTATGTGTGTGTGATATACTCTGATTAAAAACAATTTCAGTTCCAATCATCATTCTCTAGACTCTTCTGCATCAAAAACAAACACAACCAAACCTAAAGAATGTAAGAGAAAGGCTTGATAACAATAATCCCTGCCTGAGTTCAGCTCCTGTGTTAGTCTGAAACCATGGAAAGTATTTAGCATCTAACAGGATTAAGCTAAAGGAAAATACTTAAAAAGGTAGTTACAATTCAGTTCCAACTACTATGAAAATTTAAAAGTGACTTCCCCTGCCCCTAACTATAGCATCTGTAATCAGAATAAGAAAGAGCAATAAGTCAGCACAACATACAAACTATAGAAAGCTCTTAAACTAACAAACAGCTAGATGAATTAGAAAACTCCACTTTCACAGGATCCTTGCTTTATCCTCCACATAAATCTCTTCTTTGCAGCAGTACTAACCCCTAGTGTTAATAGTGCAACATCAGCAATTTTGGTAAGATTTATATAGGAAAACTGGACTGAAAATTGCCTGGTCATTATGCATGCCTTTAGAATCAATGAAACACTATAAATCTTTAAATGCAGTTGTGCTCATACGATTCAGCCATACGCCCTAAATGTACCCTGACATTCATTAGAGGATACTTAAGCATGGTGTTGCAGAGGAAAAATAAATATAATAAAGTCTCTGTGTTAGTTTTTTTGTTGTTTTTTTTAATGGAGTATATACAGAGAACATTGCAAGAGCAGGGATGGGAGATCTATTTGTCAGGTGAAAATTCATAACTACTCTAAATCAGAACCAACCCTACTGCTCCTCCATACCATGAGAGCAGCCCTTCAGTCTAAGGTTTCATGTTGGCCTATTTCTTATTACCTGGGTTAAGCTGGCATCAAGGGGCTATCATCTGTCAAAATATCAGCGGGGGAAACAATTGACAAAGCTACCACTTGAGAATGTTGAGCAAACTGGGTAAAAAGCAGTGAAAGAAGTTAATGTGCAACCTGGCACACAGTACCAGCCCAAGCCGTGAGAACCACTTCTGTGATAATTGGTCCCTCACAATATCTTCTGCTCTGTAAAACATTGTCTTGGGCTTGTCTTTCGGCACAGGAACGGATCTCTTTGAGACGCAATGAAACAAACACCCACCTGAAAGCCCCCTCCAGCTGACAGGGGAGGAATTCAGGTGGGAAAGCTTGCAAATTCTGAGCGGCTACAAACAGTTTCAGGTAACTTCAGACTCACCCAGGGTCAGCAGGGAAAAAGCAAACTGTTTTTTGAAAGAAGAAGAAATGCATTTATATGCAGCCATTTATTCAGTTCAGACAGAAATTAGTAACCTCTGGGATTCAAACTATCTCTCCATTTTTATCCTTGTTGTTCAGCCTTAAAATAAATCCTTATTGTACTGACTGAGCGTTACCAAGGGGGAAATGTAAAACCAGGAATAAGAACGAGAAACCGAGAAAATTAACAAAGCTGGTTTGTCTCCAAAGTAGGAACCCAGGCAGCAGTAGTGTTAGAATATATGAATAGATTATGAAACACTTGTAATACAGGTGCTTCGTAGGGCATCCAAGCTTCCCTCAGCCTTTCTTTATGTACTTTGTGTGCATGTACACACACACACATAGACACGAGTTTTTCAAAGCTGAGGGAGTGGGGAGAAGAGTGACTAAAATCAAAGCTAGTGAAGTATCAGCACATTACCACTCATACATGTCCACATCCATATCCATTTGAAAAAGAGCACTGCAGCAGCACAGAGAGAGTGCAAGTCATCCTCTGAAGCCCCTCCTTAAAGGACAGATGCTGCAAAAGTTGCAAGTGGAGGGGTGAAATTCACCCTACAAGGCAAATTGTTTTACTTTCTAAAGTTGGTTCACTTTGAGCTTGCAAAGTGACCCAGGACACTGTTCTAAAATGGGATCTTCTTGGGAGAAAGGGTCTGATTTGTAGCTACTGGAAAATATGAAATCTGTGTATGTTTTGGCACATCTTTAGATTCTCAAGAGTCAAGAAATGGGCCTCTTTGTTTTTTAATGATTCAGAGGGTGGCAGCCAGTCTTTAAAAAGTGGGAGAACTCAATGTTTGTAGAGCAAATAGAATTTCCTTTATGACAAAAAAGTTCCCATACCAGAATCTGCTATTTCTTGGGTTGTTTTAAAAAACAGTGATCCATATTCAGGCTTGTTGCTAGAGCAACAGACACGTGGGCAAGTGCTGTTCTCAAGAGATACGCTCAATAGCAGGCCAGGTGTTCCTCTGTATGGATCTGGGCCTTGTCACATTAACAACTGTGGATGAATCATGATAAATTTCCTTCAGATTTCACCAAAGCTTATGATAGCCATAGTTTCCTACTCAGTTCATACTAAATCAATCCTTGTTCCATCAAAAGCATCAGTAGTCATACACTGATCGGTCTCTCAATATGTCAACAGAAAAGTAAAAAGACAAAGTGAGTGTTTGGTATCCAAGATTAATAACTATTATGGGATTTCCTTTGATGAGATCACCCAGTGTCTCACAAAAACAGCACTACCACAGCCAGAATAACTACGTGGAAAGAAAAGAGATAAAAAGAAAGCACAGAGATGAGACTAAAACTCACTCCCGTGTGAATAAGGCTTGTATATCATGCCTCTTATGCTTGGTAACTAAGCCAGAGCTGTGCAAAGAGCATCGTAAAGTCAGCTATACCTGGACTCTGCTCAGGCACTGGGAGGGAATGGGAAGGCTCATTTGAGGACCCACCTCCACGTGCCGATGAAAAGGGCTCCCTGGGGAACACGTGCTGCAGCACTGCACAGATTCCAGGTCGAGGATGCAGCTGTAGACTGGAAATCCCCTTTGGTACTATTTTCAGGAATATATTCACTCAAATGAATAAAATAAATCCTAGAAGTGAGATCAAACACTGGAACTATGAGTATCCATAATATGTAATTGTCCGTTCACTCCCGGATCACATGCAGACTCCTCCAAGTAGCTCCCTCCAGTACCACATCCAGGTACAGGCCAGCAGTACTGATTTCTGGGGACTGCTCCCAAAGTAGCAGATAAAAGTCATGGTTTGACCACCTCAACAGTTCTGCAATACTACCCCAGCAGGATTTACACTCTCAGACACTCTCACGTGCCCTTGTGCCATACCCTTGTGAGTGTATCACCAGTTTCCTGCTTCAGAGTTGGAACACGGCATCACCGTGTTTCAGGCACTTGATACCAGGGAAAAAAAAAACCTCAAATGCTAATTCTGTAGGACCCTCCAGGTGCCCTGCAGGGGTCAGATGAATTATGCTCCAAAATGCCATGAAGCAGGGAAGTGACCCTGCTCTAATAAGGGGTTAGCATTAACCAGTCTGTGCCACTTCGTTTTGGACACAAATACTGCTCTCTGTGTCTCTTATAGAGACAGACACAGCAAAGGAGACCTGAGGCCTCTGAAGTAAAAAAAAAGTATGGGTTTAGTCTCTATAGTCTGCTTTTACTTATCCTCAGCTGCCATGTCAGGGATTTCCTCTGTTCTGCCTTTCACCCATCCTCCCTTTAACTGCACTAGGAAAGGCTTTACAGGAAAAACAGGCAACTTGCTCTTCAAAGGACCTTACAAGCAGAATATTACTACAGCAGAACCATGTTGGTCCTCAGTCAAGGCCTGACTGATCTTACTCCACTGCTTTCTGGACAGTGTAACTCCTTGACATACTCCTGATTTACCACGTCCAAGAGAAAACTTGACCCTCCTGCTTTGGGCTTTCCCTGTAGGAAAGTCATCAGTAAGAATAAGTTTCTGTACCCTTTCCTAAGCCTGTACTGGCATTTGGAGTGCTCAGCAGATGGAGTGGTCCAGAGATACACATCTGGAATGCAGGTGCTCCACCAGATACTTGATGGCATTCCAGCAGCTGGATTTCTCAGTAGGCACCCTCCGCTGTTTATGGCCAAGAAAGGTCTGTCTTCAGTATTTCAGTTGTTAATTGCCATTAACAATAACAACAATATCTCCTCCTCCCTAACAAGCTAAAGGCTGGAGCCAATCACACATGTCACTCTGCTTCCCTCTAACTCTCTTAAGATTGGACCACCCTCCTCTTCATCTGCTTGGCAGACCGTTACACTGAGGTGGATACCAGGGCCACTACCAGCTGCACGTCTTTTATTGCTTGTCAGTTCTTCAGCTGAGCATATATTTTATTCCTCAGCAGCTGGGAAAAAAACAGAGGAGAGCAACTGTAACTTCTTGAAACTAGAATTTATTCAGTTTTACTGGTAGCTTTCAAAGTCTGACCATTATGCGCTCTGCTAATGAAGAGTCATGTTTCTGCAGTGGAGAGGGGAACTCAAAAAGCCCTTTCAAACAGGATAGCTCTAAATACAGCCACACTAAATAAACACATCTCTTAGGAGATAGGCCCCATTAATTCATCTAGCCGTATGCCCTGTTTCAGATGTGCCAAGCAGCTCCAGTACTCTACCAATAGAGATTTGTGCATCATTTCAGCAAGGCAGAAGTTTAAGCACAATGCCCTGTAGGCCGCTCCAGCCAAGGCTTAAGT